>NW_020539724.1:855582-895953 GCF_003426905.1 Ctenocephalides felis
AAATCCCCTCGGAATACTTTTAATCACTCATAAATTAATTTATATTTTATTGATTAAGTCTATTATTTACACATATCGGGAAGTTCATGTAACTTGCCTCAAGGCAATAAACCAATACCAATAGTTACGTTCTAGTCTCAAATAAAAATTGAATATAGAAATAATGTAAATAAATTATAATGGCTTGAATAAAAGTATTATTATTCCAGAAAAAGCCTTATAATTTAAAACTGTGGTAACCAACCAACCAAAAATAATTATTTTTGGAAAAAGCTGTACACCCCCCACCCCTTGCAAAAGCTTCGCGCCCCCATAAACAATCTGGCCCCACAATTTGGAAACCACAGCCTGATAACCTATCAATCAATTGCCACTCATTGTGTTATCAGCCGTAATTAATATTCATATTAATTAAAATCTTATGTGAGTCTTATAAGAGAATTTCTTAAGCCGATTTCGTCCGAATCCGCTCCGAGTCGCCTTCGCCTACGTTCGTAGCGCCCAGTGACGCAAGCTCGTCTGTGGGCTGGCGTTGCCTCATTGTTTAAATTTAGATTTAGTTTCGCGACGGTTGGCACTGCCTCAGCATCAAAGTGCGGCATGTTCAAATCTACGAACGATTCGACCTCAAACCTCACCATGATATGAAGTGATAATTAGTGTTTAATAATAACAAGTGTTTTTATGATTTTTTTAAAATTGTGTTTAGATTAGATTTAGTGCAATGTATCGATCACACGTGTTAAGGCTGTTTTTTACAAATTATAGAATTTTGTGTTCCCTAGTTTTTTTTATTTTGTGCCCAATAACAGAATCGTTTAATGTTGACACTGTGAATTATGTGAGCTATTCTGGACCAGATAAATCTATGTTTGGATATTCTGTCGCATTGCACAAGGAATATGGGGTACCTTCGTAAGTTCTATATTTAAAAATAGTTAATTAGATTTTAGTCATTAAAATGTATGAAAATATTTGTGCAGCCATAGTAGTCAGCGGTCCCCAAAAATCCCAAATTTAGGCTCAAAAACAAGTACCCTAATTTTTTTTAAAAAATTAAGGGTTAATTATTGAATATTGCTTATACAAATCTTATAGTATTATATAAATAAATAAATATATATATATATATATAAAATATATATTTATAATATTTATAAATAATCTATATTTTAAATTCTAACGATAATTTTTTAAGGTCAAAACTTTCGCGCTCATTTTTACTCTTCTTTTCTGTATCATTAATTGCAATTTTATCAATATAATTAATATAACGACGTATATAGCACTAAATTATCCAAATACAGAGTATTATATTCTTAAATTATCCAAATACAGAGTATTATATTTCTAAATTATCCAAATAAAAATGTAGAGTATTAAATTATTATAAAACTATAGTAGTAGGTATGCCATGTTTATAAAATTCCCATTAAATTATGCTAATAATAACTAATATTATCAGAAAATTTTATATTCTATTCAAATACTCTATATTTTTATAAGAAATGATATAGAGTTTTTATAAAATTCAAAAATTATTCTAACGATTCTTTATATTTTTATAAAAAAATAGCGAATAATAATGCCATTATTATAAAATACACACGGAATTAATCTAATTTCCTCAAAAATAAGGTAATTTTTAATAAGCAAAATATGGATAATACATTTTGTTTTGTACGATTAAACCATTTCTACATTTTTATAAAACATCTACATTTTTCTTTTAAAAAATTCTACATTTTTATAAAATTCATTTTTTAATATTATTTAATTAATATTTTATTTTTTAAATTGTGAATAATTATGCCATTTATTTAAAGTTTATAATAAATTATTTTAACAATATTTTATTTTTATAAAATTCACAGTAAATTATTTTAATAATACTCTATATTTTTATAAAAAAAGTTGATAATAGTGCCATTATTATAAAATTCATACTAAATAAATCTAAATACTAATCATTATTTTTATAAAAGATGTAAATAATAATGCCATTTTTATAAAATTTATAATAAATTATTCTAATAATACTCTATATTTACTCTACTTTTTTTTTTAAAAAAAATCTATATTTTATAAAAAGTATGGGTAATAAAGCTAGTTTTATAAAATTCTTATTAAAATATTCTAACGATAGATAATTTTTTATTTTTATAAACCATTTTTATAAAATTTACACTAAATTATTCTAATACTGCTCTATATATTTACGAAACATGTAAATAATAATGCCATATTTATAAAATCCACATTAAATTAATCTAATTTCTTTTTTTAATTTTTTAATTTGGAAAAAAAACGTATTTTGTATGGGTAACAAATTTTGTTGTGTATTATTTTTAACGCATTTCTCTTCCAACATATTATTTTTACTAATTTGTAAATTATAAAAGCACTTTTCAAAACATTGGAATGCTACTGAGCTTTTCCAATGTAAAAAGCTTTAAATTTAATATTAAAGCTTGAAGGTTTTATTATTTAAATTTATCTTAATTGCAAAAATTATAATTATAACAAAAAAATACACCAATGCAAATGACACTAAATTATTTTAATAATACTCTATTTTTTTCTAATAAAAAAAACATGGATAATATGCCAAAAAAAAAAATAATTTCGTATGAGTGATAAATTTCATTTCTAAAAATTCAATCAGTTGCAACAGATTTTTTTTTTACTACTTTCAAAAATATGGGAAACAGAGCTTTTTCAGTCTAGAAACGAAAGCTCTACATTTAAGATTCATATCGATTTAAAATAAATGCAAGAAAATATAATTAAAAAAAAATTTAATATTAATTCAAAATATAATAAATCCTATTAAAATATGATTTAATTTTGATTAGGCATCTAGTTTAAAAATATCACCCTCTTTACTAAATGACTAAGGCAGATTGTTATTGATATTGAAAAACAAAAGTTAGTAAACAATTGTCATACAACAAATAAATCAGATGCATTATTCATAACAAATTCACATTTTTATCAGTATTCAATCGTGATAATTTGAATAATCCTCACTTTACATTAATATTATCCTTAAACAGAACTCCTAATCCTCTCTAATCCTAATCATTTTAAATTCATATGATTGTTGAGCTTATGAATGCATTCATAGAACTATTTTATATTTATCATTATTTATAAAATATCGCTGTAATACCAAGAATGTTGTGTTAGTTAAATTTCAAAAGTGTCGGATTATTTCTAAGATAAAAATAATTGAAATTTTATATCTTCTGGCTTAATCCAAGTAAACAATGTGATATATTCACATTATTTAATCCTATTCCCATTACTATATGCAAAGTTATATTTTTATCATTTTAAATTGTTTATTTAGAAGTAGTCAAAAGTTAGAAACAAATTATAACTTAAATTTAAAATCAGAAACATATTTTTACAAAATAATTTACTTCATAATACAAATTATATTTATAACGATTTGAAAAATTTTGCTAATTCAAATTTTTATTATCAAATGAGAAAATATTTGGTATAGAAAATGATATTTATCAGCAATTAAATTTGTTATTGCAATTTGTAAAATTATATTTTTGCTATCAGTTGCTTATTTTGAAATAGTCTCCAAAAATTGTAAAAGATTAATAACAAAATTTAAAATGAATTCTTCATCAGCAAAATATTTTTTTTAAAAATTATGTATTTAAAACTATGAATTATATTATTTATTATAAATTCTAAAAATATTTTTTTGGTATTGATTGGTTATTTACAAGAAGATTGTTTATTTATAACTGGCCAATATTTAATATTTAAATCCTTTATCAGCAACATATATTAAAAATATTGTTTAGAATAATTTATTTACCTAATAATATAAATCATATTGGTTATTAAAAAAATTATAAATCCAAAATATCTTCGATTCGTTCTTCAAATATATTAGTTAACAAAGAGGGTAGTAGGAAGTACTACACAAATTGCAACTAGTAGGTAAAGTCATAAATACCATATATAAATGACATATGTTTTTTTTTCTTAAAAACATCTGAAAACGATTATTTTTGAAAATTTTGAAGGCAATATCCACATATTGTACTTTTTGCCACGGTATTTGAAGTCGAGACAGCCGAAACATGTGTTCACATCATGTGGTACACAGGCTAATGTTATTCTACATGTATTTATGATGAAATTTCGAAACTTGGCAGAATAATAAATTTACTTATTTATAATATTATTATATAAAATATAATTAAAGTAACTATTATAAAATTTACTTTTTTCTTAACTGTAATTAAGAAATATTCATAATACCTTATTAAATTTCTTCTTGATTTTGTGTACATTTTTCAAAAACTAATATTGGTTCTGTGTACTTTTTTCTAAAACTAATATTTCTCTAACTGAAAGCTTTTTTCTAAGATAATATAATCTATTATTGTGTGAGGTGTATCCCGATATTATTGCCTCGATCAAAACTAAAAATACACCAATTTTATTAACGAAGGCAATCGGCCTAAAGAGCTTGATGGCCTATTTAATACCACACCCTGTTTATAATATCAAAATACATTGCCCTATAGTATAGAACGTGACTTGCAAACCTGATTCTTCTTAATTACAACGGAATTGCTTAGAAAGCTAACAAAGGCATATGACAGGGCCATTAACACACATTAAAACTCGGAACGAAAACGTCATAGAGCACTGGATCGGAATAACGATGAATTGTTTTAATCAATCATAATAAATTACTCTTTTTTAATCTTTTAATTTGATAACAGCAATCAGAATTACGTGTGCAGCAATGTTCTATGAGTATTATTTGTTACAAATCATCATAATTTGTCTGGAGAAGCAACCCATCGGTCTTCTTTTTTACTTGGCTGAATAACAAATTTACTTATTTATAATTTTAGAAAATTGTCTGCATTTGGGAATTAAAAGATTATTAATTCATTTTAAATTTAATTTAGATATATTTAAATAAATTTTTCTTTTATGACCAATGTTATAGGAAAGTTATGTTATATAGAAATTTTTGAATGAAAGAAATGAAAAGAGAATGAAAGAAATGAAAAGAGAATGAAAGAAATGAAAAGAGAATAAAAGAAATGAAAAGAGAATGAAAGAAAAGAAAAGAGAATGAAATAAATGAAAAGAGAATGAAATAAATGAAAGGAGAATGAAATAAATGAAAAGAGAATGAAAGAAATGAAAAGAAAATGAAAGAAATGAAAAGAGAATGAAAGAAATGAAAAGAGAATGAAAGAAATGAAAAGAGAATGAAAGAAATGAAGAGAGAATGAAAGAAATGAAAAGAGAATAAAAGAAATGAAAAGAGAATGAAAGAAAAGAAAAGAGAATGAAATAAATGAAAAGAGAATGAAATAAATGAAAGGAGAATGAAAGAAATGAAAAGAGAATGAAAGAAATGAAAAGAAAATGAAAGAAATGAAAAGAGAATGAATAGAATAAATAAACCGTTTCTTATATGCCTATAATATTTTGAGAAGTTCGTTTTGACTTCAACTCTATCAACATGCGAAGTTTCATCAAAATCTCAGAAGAGTAAACTTGAGGTTTTCCTTGTTAGAATTCTTTCAAAAACAATTCAGTAAGACTTTAATAATATCAAAATTTTAAATAAATATGAAAATCATATAAGAATCTCAGGATTTTATTTAAATTCAGAAGAAATTACTACTTGGGAAGATAATACTTAAGAATTTAGAAGTAGGAAATTAGAAAAAAGATGAGTTTGTAGTTTACGATTAAAATTTTGCACTAAATATTATATAGTCTATTAAGAGTATGAATTTACATGAATTATTATATTACATGAGTCCCTTTCAAACCTCAGATCATAAAATGACAATATTATGTTCAATGACAAATGTGGTTTGATGAACAAAGTGCCTTTGATGACCCAAATTAGCTATTTAAGTGTTCATTACGTTTTGCATCGCCATAAAATCATTTTGTCGAGGTTTGATGAGCAACTAAATTTTGCTTTGAAACAGAAATAAGGATTTTTTTTAATATTAAATTTTATAAGCAAAATTGAAAGCGAACTTATAAAATAGGTGAAGTAAAAGTAGTAATTTTAGGATTTATAAAAATCGATTGAAGTAATGTTAAGACTTGATAGAGCATTATGTAGAGATCGGAGTAATCTACAAATATATTCTTTATATTGAAAAAAAATCTTTAAATATGTTATTCAAGTTCGAATTTTAAATATCAGATGAATAATAAACACTTTATAAAGTGTAGGTGTTTGTTAGTAAGCCGTTTGCATCGCCCATGCTGAGTTAATCATTTGATAAATGTAGATTTTAATCATATTTCTTAGTAAATTTGACATCATATGGTAAGAATTATGCACATGAATTTTATATATATATATATATATATATATATATATATATAAGCATAATTTCAAATGACAAAATTATCGCTGGGTTAAAAGCAAAAAAAAAAATTCATTAAACATTATGTTTGTTTTAATTTCTTAACTCGCTATTATTTACCTACAATTTGTAATGTAAATCTAAATATTTTTATTTTATTATTAAAACAGGAAATAAAATCTTCAAAATTTCTTATAGAGCTACAAAAGGTTTGGAGATCTCTGATTGTGAGATATTAAATTTATCTCCATCCTCAATCTAATGTTAAATTAATTCAGTTGGACATATCTGAAGACCATTGCAGACAATTTTTAATATTTTTGTAGGTGTAAATTTATTAATTAGCTTCAAAGCAACCTCAGAAATTTTGAGGAGGTGAATTTTATCATCATGTGAAGTTTCTTCGAAGGTTGAACCTGAGGTTCTCCTCGTGAATCATATAAATAAGTTGTTAATTATATTCATACGAGAGGTGCATGATGAATCGAATCATAAATAGGAAATTTGTAACATGTTTTTAAAAACCTCGTATCTAATTTTAACTACCTATATAAATTAAATTCGAATAATCCATCGATTTTGTATCCGATGCATCGGCGAATACCAACATTGTTTATGTTGCTTCTATAATAGCAGAAGGTCGCGTGGGCTTGACCTCAACAACTAATCAAGTATTTTATCTAAACGATTAATTAAGAACATTTAGCTACTATATCTTACAATAATCATCTACTTGCGGCACTAGGAGGATAGTGGAATACCTAGAATTCATTAATTGCTGGCCATCATTTAAGAACGAAATTATCACTATTAAAACGCGATCACTTATTAAAATCAGAATTAACACAATCTATTAAAAATATGCTAACGCGATTGAATTATATATTGGCAAGTTTTATCAAGAAAAATTGCAATTTCAATACTCCTAAATGCTGGCGAATAACCGAACCCGATATTTTTTTTAAAAAACGAGAGGTGCTAAAAATTACACAGTATATTCCCTATGAAGTTATAAAGTTCTTGTATAATATTTATATAAACGTAGTTTTAAGGATTTAACCAGGACTGTAAAATGGTAAAGTACATAATAAATTTATTATTAAAATTTTTTGAGTAAACTAATAAAAACCTAAAATAACACGGTAACACCTAACGTTTCGCTCACATTCATTTCAAATGTTTTTTTCTCAATTGGGTTCATATTTTTTATTACATATTAATTTAATTTAATAAAAAAGCATGATAATTATATTAAAGTCCACGTTTCCGCGAATCATTACACATTTGCGTCCACAAACCTTTGTTACAATATTAAATTCAAATTATCATCAAACACTCCATTCAAAAATGCGTATCCAAGTACATTTGTTAAACGATTTCTTCAAGTTGACGTGTTTTAGAGGTATCATTGACTATTTCCTTGATGTATTGAATATTTTGATGGTATTATTTTCTTCGTATTAGTAAGAATATATAAATGAATGACCATGAGGCTGTATAAATTACGTATCCGAACTCTGTTTGTTTCGCACACATGTTAGTGTTTTACTATCTTGTTACGCAACTTAATAAAGCAAGATTGGTCAAGAACGCACAAATGGATGAATTAATAGAGATATTGGATTTTTTGCTGAAAATATTGGAAAATAGATGTTATGGAAAAAATCTAAAAATGGTAAATTTGAAGCCACAGAAGCTTTTACCAAATTTATCAATGTCAACACATTCGTGAACAGTAAAAGTTTCAGCAAGGTACAAAAATTGAGGGTCAGTCGGGACAATATATTTTTAAATTGGTTGTGATATTGACTAAGTAAGATTAAACACCGTTCATAAAGGTAGTCAGATTCTCATATTTTCATCGTTATATACGATGAATGCTATAGCATCCACGTCAAGTATTACGCTTCTATTTAACGCAATGTGCATGCTCAAGCTAATACGTGACTATAGGAAGATAATACAAAAATATCCAGAAAATCAGTTAGTCATAACCCTGAAAAGGTAATAATTGCAAAAACGTACGGTTGTATAAAATCAAATTCAAAATATTTGGTATAAAATGTTGAATGCTATAGCATTCACGTCTGCGTGCGTGTTAATAAAAATTTATGATGCAAAAATAATTTTATTTTGTTTAAATAATATTATATTTAAAATTTGCTCTGAACAATAAATAAAATTAAAAATCTTTTATTATAAAAATGTTGTTGGGACGTTGCATTTTACCACACTATGATTGAACTCACCAACCAGTTTTAAGTAATGTTACCATCATGTATTTTATAAATTTACAAAATATCATTAATTATATAGATTCACACGTTTATAAAATATTAATAGATTATTAGTCATTATAAATAATAGTGAAAATTAATTATCGTTGTACAAAATCCATAAAATCTGCGCTGAGGCCACCGAACGCTGTCTTAGTACTATATTTAACCTGAAACATGATAGATTTTCAGATGTTACCAAAGGTGCGTCAACTTCTATTTCTGTAGTCGTAATGAAATAGGTTAGATGCGGTAAAATGTGTTTTATAGACTAAGAAAACTATTATTTATTATTAGGATATAAATTTATTAAAAAAATAAAACCAATATCTGATAGTACTAATTTAATTTTTAACTGAGCAATTTCGTTTCTTGTAAATAACAATTTCAAAGCTTTTTCAGAAAACAATATTATAATTAGCTTATACCTAATGAACTTGAATACTCAATAAAAAGACATGTTCTCTTCCGCAATGAATCCTTATTTATAATTATAGTATTCATTAAATATTATAAGTGGTAGCTATAACTTTCTGCAATAATACCGTTGTAAATTGAAATATAGATATAAATCATTTGTTGCGGTATAAAGTAGTAAAAGTATAATGTTTATTGTTATTGTAGTAATTGAAGCTTAGTGTGTATTTTGATTTGGGAAATTTGTATTTATCGGGATAGTTTCAGAACAAATCAATGACGAGTTGGAAGTTTAAAAAATTTACCTCCCGAAAAATTATTTCATTTAATTATATCATCTATCTATTTATGGAACAAAATGAAATCTATAGAATAGAAAAGTAATAATGGCTATCTTTACGTTTGTATATATTTTCAGTAGAATTCAAAATTATATATAGCATCATAAAATCATTTTACTATTGCTGTATGATTTCATCTAATTTTTCTAATAAGTTTTCATATCTTTTCCTCTAACATCGTCACCTATTTGAAATAATGAGTCGAGCACACAAAACAACGTACAAATGTCTTGACCTAAATAAAACAATTGAAAGTAAACAGAAAATACAAAAAAATGTTCAATTACACATAATTTCGCTGATGTTACATAATTGTTGGCACTAATTATCAATCGCAATTAAAAATCATTTAACTTTTCATACCAATTATAATTCCAAAAGTGTGCAAGTTATCGCGTGTTTTGATGTAATAAATTTTATGAAAATGAGCTCTTTATCGTTAAATAAACAATAATAAAATATTATCACAAATTTTTGACATAGCTACATCATTAATTATTAGGTAATTTTTAAAAATAAAACTGTTTTTAGCTAAATATGCAATTTTTGTAAATCTGCATGATAAACTCATTTTGAATTAGGGACAAAAAAATCCAATTGTGATTTTGTTGTACAAAATCTTAAACCAGATGAGATCTCATTGTTAATTGATTTATCTCAAATTCTATAATATAACTCTCTTTTTAATATTGAACACTAATCCGCCATTCTTCAAACAAAACACTCATCAACGAACTTCATGCCTAACTTCATCTCTAAAATTAACTCGCACTGATAGCTGCTACATTTTTTTAATTGGGTTTCAGTCTTTTTGGAATTCCATAAAATAAATTTAAAATTGGTACTAATATGGATATCTAGGAAAAATTAATCCAATGATTCTCTCAAGAATTTCAAGGAGTTTTATATAACAGAACGAGTAATGTTTCATAAAAATAACTACTATTTTCAACCTCGTGTGTTTGTTTATATCGAATGCCAATCAAATTAATAGAATTTATAATTAAAATATATACATTATTTACAGAAATCAGCAAATGTCAGGATTCGATTTGCACATTGCCTTAAGCTATTATTATATTCTATGGGCAACGGTAAAAGCTCTATTAATTTTTATGTCTCAACATTACGGTTAGTGTTACAGGCGGCCTACCGTAAATTAAGATAAGCAAGTTGATTTTATACTATTGAAACAGAGGTTCTCAAACTTAAGAAATAAGATTCAAAATAGTCACAGTTTCATCACAAAGTTTCACTCTTGGTAATACTTAAAAGCTCATAATTTGCAAGCTGTAGAACAACTTTTGTTCATAATAGTTACAATCAAATTGTCATCTTGTTTCGGGTTGACGTTATGTTTGGGATACCTCGCAAGTTTATATGTAAATTAATTATTATCAAAAAATTTGAGATTTCCTAGTTTGTTCAATTTCCTATGGAGCTATACTTCCTAATAAATGGCACTGCATTTTCTCTATTTCTTCAATAAAATTTTTAACAAAACGTATTAGTATTAATAAACGACTAATCATATTTTTTTTTAATTCTCTAGACAAAATATTTGAAACTCCTTGTTTTGTTAGAGTTGATTAGAATTAGAGTAGAAGCAATACTACATATCTAAATATCTATCTTGAATTTTTGTAGTTACTTTTGGTTAAATTTAAGTAGTTTTAGTTATATTCCTGAAATATTTGAGAATCTCTGTTTTACTCGAATGATATTACACATATATCGCCGATACAATTATGCCAACTGTTAAATTCATTTTTTTGCTAGAATTGCAATAACGGGTTCCTCATATATGCTCGAGGTGCGTATTGTAAAGATATGGCGATTAGAATTAAATAATAATTCATAGTCTGGGTGTTAAGCAAATTATCGTTTTGTGATCGAACCGATAAATGTAATCAGGTTTTAGAAATTCATGATGATATAATTGAAAGAAGAATAATAGAAATAGAAAACGCTAAAACAATTTTTTTTAAATTATAGTTGGTCGATCGTTGGGTTGTCTTCTAAGAGCGATCAGAATTAAATAAAACATAAATCTCAGTTTGCAAGAACAATGGTTGGATTTACTTCTGATTTTCAATAAAAATCACATTGCTAGCAAAGTGCATCATTTCTAACAGTTAGCAGAACACCTTGTTCTGAACAGCTTTCAGAACACCTGCTAATTTCTGGCAAATCATTCATCCATCAAACTTTATTCACACATTTTAAAATCGCGTATCCTTCTAAAACAAATTCCTGGTTTACATCCATATATCATGTTGTCACAATCTCCATGCACCATGTCCTCCATTTTTTCACCATCCTGTCCAGGAAACGTAGGTCCACTAATCATATATCTAACTATCAAAATCGCTACCAAAGCCGATAATGCGTTATAGCATTAATGAAATCCAGTATAAATCACAGATTTTTACTATTACAACAGCTCTATATATTATGTTCGAGATAAATGTAGGCGTTCCTACATGGGCATATAGTGGTTTGCATAACGAGCAATTGCAGGTTAGGAATACAGCTAATTTCCGCACAACTGGATTACCTGGGGCCGCTTTTTGCACATTGTGTGTCGACTCGAGATTCTGCATTGATGAAACCATAAACAACGACATTATATTGGATCAGAAACTGTACAGTAAGGATTAGATCGGCTGGTAAGGAGAACCTCGGGTTTACGATTCTTGGAATTTGATGAAACTTTGCATGGTGACAGAATTGATAGTCAAATTGAAGGGTTCAAAATATTATAGGCCTATAATAAGTAATCAAAGTTTGGAGAGAAAGACCGCGTCTACAGGAGTCCCGTATGCCTTGGTATTTTTTTAATTTTATAGTTAGATTATGTGGTTAATTGCAAATACATTTTATAACTTCTGGTGTTATTATTTTATATTAATTTTCCAAAGAGACTGTAAACATTCCAGTCCGACCACGCTCATTACGTTAAGATTTGTGCGGGCGAGCACAATATGACGACAATTCACACCCACTTGGTACAAAATTGTATATATTCGAACATATGTTGGGAAAGTTGCCCGTAGAAAGTGGTTTTAATTTATAGGAACGTTTTTTGGGTATTGATAAAACAATGATAACATACATGAAGTGGATAGACGAACCGTTATATTCCTAAAACGTAGATTGTTTCCAATTTGGTTCATACAGACTGGTCAACTGGTCTAACTTTATTAGTACCATGATAATAAAAATATCACTTGTTTCTAAAATAATAGTTTGCAAGTAAAATAAAATATGTTAAGAAGAATTACTTTCTTTTACCATTTTGTACATTTCAATTATTTATTAAGTAATAACTATATGCAAACAAAAGCAGAATTGAATTACACTTTCCACTAATCGATTACTCATCAATATTGATATAATAAAAAGTAGTATTGAACTCATATAGCGTGTTTCGCAAAAAAGCATTTTATCGTGACGGCGCCAAATTGTCTGCGAATTTCGATCGATATTAAGTATATGATGAAGTCTATTTATAAGCCAACTTATAAGAAATGTCATTCTGAAGAAAATTGATATAAAAAGCAATCACTATTCGAATCAATATGTTCTCATAAAACCTTTGATAGGTGATGTGATTATGATACACTTCATATAATGTATATTAAACACATCTATATCATCACACCAAAATAATTAATTAATGGAGTATTCTGGTTTTAGAAATAAAAAAGTGCCATTAGGTTTAGATCTACATATGGAAGTTTTAGTGAAAATCATGAAATATAAAACTTACAATCTACAAAAATTAAAATTAATATAATTCTGTGTCAACTGTCTAAATAAATTAGACAGTAGAAAGAAAAAACTATAGCATGCGTAGAAAGCATTTCATATAATTATTTTTATGCTGGCGAAGGTAAATACGAACTTGGTATGACTAAGCATAATTTGGCTAAATTAAGTTGTTCTTATAATTATGAACTTCATCAAAATGTAGCTGTTATGAGCAATTACTAGATAAAAATGTAAGTAACACCTATATATCTATAATGATATATGATGATCATATAACGAACGAGCCAAATGTGACCAAGAACTATAAAACCAGTATTTTACAGTTTATTATATATTTGCAATAAGATACCTTATCTATTATCACCGTGGTCTTTGGCGATTGCCGATGATTTTTCATCGTTAAAAAGTGACGGGAAGTCAACGCACCTCTATTTCTGTGCCGAACGAAGCCTGACAAAAGATAGGAGCGCCTAATGGTGAACTCTTCGAACCGTAACAGATTCAGACGTTTGTGCTGTATGATCAGAAATATAATAAATAATGTCAGCACGTTGACCCATATTTAATAACTGTCAGCTGGGAAAATCGAGTCAACGTTTGAAGTCAAAAGCTTTTGGAGATAAGGAAGTAGAAAGGTTTAGTGGTGACCTTTTACAGGTTTTTGTGTAGTTGTAAAAAATAATAAATGGTTTGCTCATATATTGTTTATGATTTGTCAACGATATCTAGCACCTAAAGCCAAAGCTTTTAAAGTTGCCTTGAGTCGATTTTTTAATTGCCTTCCTAAACTTCCTAATTTGTGGGCCAACACCTCACGGTGGTTTTCTGGCTAAAATCAGCTTTCACCAACAGTTTTGCATTGTAATTAGAAAATTTCAAATGTTCTTTCGGTATTGTTATATTATTTATACAATTATTTTGTTTTCCAGGGCTTTGGTGGGAGCTCCGCAGGCGGATGCTCATCAACCTGGAGTGATAAGAGGAGGCGCTGTCTACAGTTGCGATGTTCGAATCGATAATCAATGCCAAATTGTACCATTCGACCGATATGGTAAGTTATAGAAATAAATTTATTATTGCAAAAAAGTAATGTGTCAAATGCCAGTTCAAATCTTGGATCTTTGAATCAAATGTGATAGATTTTACATATTATCCACATCCATGTTTATTGTTTTTCCTACCCTCAATTTAGTTGATTTGCTAGAGAATGTGTTGGAATCAACAAATATTCTTGATAATGAATATCAATGTGATGATCAACTCATAACCCTATGAAACAAACAAATCTATTATTGATAAAGTGGTTTTAAATTTAGCACATGGATGGATAAATATAGAGTACGTTAATTAATATTCTTTTCCTTCGCCTTGTATGGCCTCGCAATAAATTTCATGAAAACATAACTGCACTCAAGACACGTGTATTTATATTCTCCTTCTCAATACGGAGATTTCGATTAAGAAATTGTTCATTTCGATGAATGAATGAATGTTGCGAGTTCAAACTACGGGATACAAAACTATCGTAAGAAATCCGAGTGTAGGTGTTTGGTAGAAAGCTGTTTCATTGCATTTTACTGTGCAACTAACCTTCGATTCATGCAAAACACAATAATTACTCAAAAGACACGAACCTTGAGGAATTAATATGTTTGCAATGTTATGGCAACGATAGTGACACAAAACAACCATTGTCAGATGTAATGGAAATAGTTTGTGGATCTATATTCTCATGTGGGAAATAAAAATGGTTTTAAATTGCAAATGGGATTCCCAATGGCTATAGGATTTCAATCAGAAGTTACAGGGTTCCGCGATTGTCGGCAATGTTCGCTCATCAAGTGGCGTCACAGTCCCTTCTATGTTGGGACACTATGTACAACGAAAAACATATGAGGACTATCAGTCCATGTAATGTAATGTCTATGTGAAAAATTCATTAAATAGAGCTAGCCAACCATTGGATTGTCTTTTGAAACAGTGACGTTCTCAAGTGAAATCATTACAAAAGCTTATAGAACCCCGAAGTTCTGATTGGTGTTGAAATAACATTCCAAATAAAAAAAAATTAATGAAACTGAATATCTGAAGTTGTTTATTCTTAAAGTTAAATGGTATGTGATTTGATCTGATATTGTATTAAATATATTATATTGTTAATATTATAATTTTTTATAGTCGTTGTAGAGTGTTAATTAACCTGTTTTGTGTCACTATTCCTTCCAGCTGGTTTACGTATCATTTCGTCCCAGATCTAAATAATCCATAAGATCACCTCCACCTTATAGTATGATTTAAAATAGATAAACCTAAGAATATTTTATGATAGGATATAGGATGAGTTGATCTTTTGTTGACCCGTTGGCATTTCTACTATCGATAGAGTGCAGTTTCATAAGGCGTCGTATGTAGACTTCGAATAATTTATAGACATTGTTGAATGTGGTACTCCCACCTTTATAGATTTATTAAAAATTAAGCTGACGAAGATCTCACGTGGGTCGGCATTCGTGCATGTAATTTGGGTTATGATTTATAAGAGTGATATTAAATGTTGCTCGCGGTTTAAAATTGTCGTGCTGTTTTACATATCATTGTAAAGAATAAAGATACTTTTATATGTGGTTTTATCAACATGTTTTACTTTGTAGTGGGCAGGAGTTTATATAAAATCTCATTCTCGGTAAATTACTGGACTTGATTTTAAAAACAACAGCATCAGCACACTCTATATTTAGAACATTTAAATTTACGTAATTTCTGACAACTGAAATTAATCATGGTCTATTCAGAAACCGGCTTCAAAATTATACAGAACCCTGAAAAACTAAAATTTTGTAGAAATTAATCAAGATTGCATAGGACACTATTATCAATGATACCCTTTTATTTATTTTATCCTCTCGGTAAAACATCTTTCGTTTCTTATTATCTAAAATACGTTAGATTCCCATATCTTCACAAGAGTTTACTGCAAAGGTGTTGCTTGGCAAACACCCAGGTCAAAGATAATATACTACAGTATCACAAACATAACATCTCACATTTCCAACTACCATTTGTCCATAATACTTGCAACTTAAACATTTCTAAAACTGCATACCTCGTATACCTATAATTTATTCCAAATAACAATATCTACATTGCATGATATTATCGCTGGTATTGAAGTTCTGCTCTATGACTACAAGTTATTTACTTTTCTGTGGCAAAACAACAAATATAAATTATTTGTATGCATCTCTATGTCGAGATATCGGAAGACGATCGCCTCTCTTTTGAATTCTGCAATACTAATGTGATACAGAATGGCATTCCTTGGGAACGCGTGCGTTCTCATGATACTACTAGGAAGGGTCATGCAATTATTCGTGAAATAGTAGAAAAATAAATAAATAGATGACTAAACTAAATTGTATTACCAAAAATAATGTACAACTTGTACAGTTTAAACAAACAATGAAAATATGATTTAATAATCAAAATGCAACTTTCCATACTACGGCGAGAAGTGTTCAAACCTTGATAAACTAATTATTTTATATCTTAAATATAAATATTCTAATAAATATTTTCTTAAATATCTTTCTATTAATACTGCGAAGGTGTTACCCACACAAAATAAAATTCTACATATAATTTCAACGGTAAATATAATTTGCTTAAACGAACTGATAAGATAAATGAAGCTAATGATTAGTCGTCGCTTCTAATTATAGCCTTTTCGTATAATTATATACACCGACACTATATTTTTAAAATTCACTTCTTCATTATGGACTTGAACAGTAATTCCAGAGATAGCATTTTAATTAAATTAAAGTAGTAATAGAATGTATTTATTATAGAAAAGAGAGTTTATGATAAACAGTTTTCAAGCAAATTGTTCAAGCAAAAAATTCACAATAAAATTACTATTAATACGATATAGAATTTGATTTTATACAATATAAAATAAGAATAGTAAGTATTTTGCATTTTTTTTCTTAATTGTTGAATTCTTATACAAAGGAAATGTAGACATCTCAATTCAGACTAAATATTTCTGTAATGTGTAGCTACCGATTTTTTTGAAATAAATACTTTCATAAAAACAATATATGTATATATATATAAATATATAAGTGATTCATCATTTGCGCATCTGTTTTATACAATTTAACATTTATATTTAATTTAATTTCAATATTTTCAACCAAGTAGTCCATGAATATGTTTCTGCAGTCGACCGGATATTTAGAGCGTTTAAATTGTGTTGTCATAAAATGGAAGCATATATTTAGTCTGACCTGAATTTTATTTATATCCGACATATATATTTTCGAATGTTTTATACCTTGCAAACCATTAACAAAATCAACATGCACATTATGGACGCAACGAAATTCTGGGTATCGAGGATAGCTTTTTTTATTTTTGCTTTTTTGAACTGCAATCGTAATTTTTATGAGCTTTTGTGATGATACTACTTAATTACATGGAAATTTTTAGAAGCAATCCAATTTTAATATAATTAATTGCAGCATACCCCAATTTATAAACTATTACAAACGATCAATAAGGTCTCTCAAAATAAATTTTGGAACATTTCATAAATAGCGACTTGCACTACATTCACAAAATCACTTCTCCAAAATGTTTGTTGATACACCATTTTGCACTAGTTAATCAAAAGTAAATATTGTTTTTACACACCTACTTTAATGTTTCGAACATTGTGGCTGTGGGAAATTATATTTATTTTTCTAGATAGAACAAAACAAAGTGCTTACTATTGACTGGAGAACATTGGCATGATGGTATATTATCGATAATTATAATTGTAAAGAAGCGCATCGTTCGATCTGTAAAATAAGAAAACTATTTAAGATATCGATAAGTTCAAACAAACCTTTGTATTGTCTGTTGAAAAGGCGCCAATTAAATTCAATTACAATAAATAATAGATGAACAAAAGGCTATAAATACTGTACAAAGAGAAACTTGATAAATCAACTTATTAATAAAATTATGTGGAGTCGTGACGATGATATTAATGAGTTAATGAAAATGATCAAAATTCATTTTGTTTAGTGAGCCGGACAAACCCATACAAAAAACCTAGTCTGATATGCGTGAACGCATTACCTTCGCTATACTAAAAAAAACAATATATATTAAATCCAAATTTATTTGTATTCAACCAGCATCATCAATCTTCCAATTTGTTTAAAAACTTTCGATACTGAGAAAACTCACACAGAACAGATCTGCTCTATCTCAACTCTATATAAGTAAACTCTTTTTATCCAGATTAGTCATAATATAAATACATTGTTTATATCGAAGTATAAACAAAACTTTCTTTGTCGAGTTATATGAACATCGTTGTGCAAATAATTCTCAGAATAAAGTCTATATTGAATTTTAAAATATTTTTTTTAAATATTCGGATGAATGATTTGCAAATATAAAACAAAATTGTTGGGTATTGGATTCGCTAGTAAACTACGGAAATTAGTCGAAGTGTTTTTATAAAATTATTAATAACCAGTATACTATGGTCATCAAATCGAACCATGACGTGTATATTCGTCACATGTATACCAGAAAATGTATAGATCTGGCTAAATATTGTATAAAATATTGGAATTAAAAAATACTTACATATTAAACAAAAAGTGCACCTAAAAAAATCATACAACAGAAATAATTTTACTAAACGAACTGGAAATGATTTTCAATCAGGACTCGTGGGATCTTCTCATGTTTTATTTGTTTGGTTTATTAGAACATAGCCTCAAAATATTGTAAACATCTTAAAATTTGAGAATATATTTGTTTATCTCAAAAATTGCGATTTAACTAGCCAACAGTAACGTGTGACAATGCATAAAATTTTGCCACATTGAACTACGAAAATTTACAAAACCAGCCTGAAATAATATATATATATATATATATATATACATATATATTTATATATATATGTATAGGTAAAATATTCTAACATATGATTATTATAAGGAAGGCGAATATGAAGATAGAAATATCTCAGTCAGTATTATATAAATCCAGTTTGTAAGCCAAGGTCAGCCACAAGTTGGTTATGCTATCAATGTTTTTTTGTAATAACAAAAAAAATATGTCATAGAATCTTTGATCAGAAAATTTATCAGTTTGTTCGGCAAAAATTAAAAAAAAACAGTATTGATAGTATTGACACACATACCGTTTGTACATAGCTAATAATAATCGAGTCAAGCTAATAATAGATATGAATGATGAATTGGTTAACATGACATGGTAACAGTATTTTTTGTCTAACAAGTATTTTGTCTTCTTGAATATTATCATTTTTAATTATTTTAAATGTATATTTGTAGCTAAATTTGAATTCCTAATGTGCAAAACACACCAGAAACTTGTAAATACTTTCGACATATTTTTAGAAGCAATTTTATATATAAAATTATAAATATACATTAATATAATATTTTGCTATATTTTATGAGATATCTCAGCCTAAACGTATGGATTTCTAATAAATTTAAAAAAAATATTCATATAATTTTTAATTGATAACAAAAACAATATATATATATATATATATATATATATATATATATATATATGATATATATACAAATGATTTAAATAATTTATAAAGTATTCTATTGTTTCTTAATATGATAAATTATTATACTTTGCACTTGACAAGCTGAGCTAATACAAACAGAAATCTATTGACCATGAAATTGCATCTTTCTAATGATTAAATTTTGAAATTAATTGTTTTCAAGGTTATAAAAATGTATTAGGATAATTGATGATGGAATGATTTTAATGAAATACGCATATATTGCATAATAATATAAGAAAAACATCATAATACTGTGATCGTGTAAGATAGTTCTATATTTTCTTAAAAACCTTCGTAGGCAGATTACATATTGAATATAATGAATAGAAAAAAAATTAATATTTCCTATTAATTTTAATTTTAATTTACACTAATTTAGTATGCATGAATTTCTTTTGTTAAACAATTTATATGTTTTTTAAAGATAAAAATAAACACACAATAGATGAGTAGAATTATCACTATAGTGTGAGAAAAGTTTTACATTTTTTTGGAAACTCTTTTTGGCTGACTTATATTAATATTTTATAATAAATATTTAGATATTTGCTATCAATTTTGTTTTATACGTAGTCAAGTATTTTTTTTTGCAAGGCAAACCATATATAGCATAACCATATATAGCACAATGATAGAGTAGAAGCCACAATCACAAATATGTGATATTGATAAATCTTCACAACCGTACCCGGTCTACAATTATGAAAATTGTAGGGGCTACTATTTTAAGTATCTGTTATCCTAGGAAACATGACGTCAATAAAAATTTCATCAATCTACTCATAGAATACTCTACATTTTATTTAACTAACGTCGCATTTTCCTGATTTTTCTTTAATAAGGAGCCATATTTTATCATTTTCTACTTTCCTTACGACAGTTATATCACTTCTAATCCTATCTATTTTCTTCTTATAAAAAAAGCCATTAAATTTGTCTCTTTAAAGTCTATCAAAAATCAATGCGGTCTACAGATCGTGTTAATGTAGGGCGCTAACTCAATGCAATAACGGAAACTTGTTCTAACAAACATACTTCACCTTCATTCCATTGAACCCTATCTCAATATTAATTAATTATAGATGTTTATGACTACAGTCACTACCGTAACCTGTCTTCCATGAAGACTTAATAATAAAGAATTTAAGAATTAGGCTACATTGCAAAGTATCCATTATCCAACGAAATGACTATAAAAATTCCATCAAGCCCCTAACTGAATCCTTTATATTGTAAGTGTCAAAGATGACATTTTCCCGATTTTTCTTAATTAAAAAACCATATTTCATCCATTTCCCAATTTCCTTGCGACAGTTATCCCACGCCCGTCGTCCAGCGGTCCATATGGCGTTTCGCCTCAGAACGTGCACTGAATCACCTGCGAAGGTGACGCAACGTGTGCGCGGGCCGCGGACAGAGTTGCGATACCGCGATTCAACATTATATTATTACATAGGCGCCGCGATCCGCATGCAAGTGTTCGTTTTCTTTGACCATATTAAGACAAGAGACGAGAGACGACGGATGGTCAGGTCTCGTCTCCGAATTCAATGGAATAACGCGGTCAATGGGAATTGATTGATAGTTTTATTTGTGTTGGAGTACTATTGTTTTGATTGCAAATGCATATTATAAAAATTCTACGTTTTCAAGGCACTATAAATGTACGAGTATGAACTAAAATTGTACAGAATATGGTTTACTATGATGGTTTTCAATAAATACTACTGTATTGGTGGTGATTTTTACCTTCTCGTAGGGTAAGTTATAGTAATCGCAAAATAGTGGGGCGCATGGCATCATGCCTTAAGGCAAATTGCTGGAACTTCACGTATCATTTTTTTTTTATACTCTGAAGAATTAGATTTTTGAGAAACTATTAATTTTTGAAAAAGTATAAATTTTTGACAAAAATTTACTTTTTTTTGAAAACAGACTTTTTGAAAAAAAATATTTTGAAATATTTTGGAAATTCTGAACTTTTTTCAAAGCAATCGTACTGCTTTAACTGAATAAAGACGAAATATTGAAGCGCGTAAGCGCCGTGTCGCCGTCTAACGGGTAAACATTAGTACGTAACCCATAGGAATATAAACAAAATATATACTTATTGTTAAAATCTCTATAAAATATCTGATAATTTGATGTGCATATGTCTAATAATCATTTTTGACCGCCAAATGGCATTTTTTTACTTTTCATCTCCGAAACAGCTAGACCTGCCTTTATGAAAATTTGATCAGTTCTTCATCTCGTTAATACAAGTAAAATGTTTTTTGAATTATTAAAATCGGACGCTCCGTTCTCTTAAAAACTGAGTTACCATTTTTGGCACTTTTTGCCCCGTATCTTCGGAACGGCTAGACCTGCCTTCGCCAAAAACTAATCAGCACGTCTCCTTATCAATACGAATCGAATGTTTTTTTAATTATTCAAATCGGTTAATCGGTGTTCCCGAAATCGTCGACGAAAATTTATATCCGCACACACACACATACATACACTACACAAAAATCCATTTTTTCTAAGGTATGCCAAAATGTTCAGAAGGTTTTGAAACGTAAAGATATATAGAAATTTTCATTTTCGATTTTTTTGCGATTACTATAACTTGCCCTACGGGAAGTTAATAATAAAAGTTTTTTGTATTGGATGTTGCTAAACACGAATATAATGTTAAATTGAAGGTCAAATGGCAAAATATTGAAATAAATTAAAAAAAAAAACGACAAAAATTTTTACAGGATACTTAAAATCTCATAATTTTTCCGATTTTATATTTGTATGTAGTATCATAAGTCGAAATTCTCTTTGTGGGCGCAATATGGTGGAGCTTGTAAAGAACGAATTTACTTAATTTAATTTAATAATTATTGCAAAGCTTGGAAATGTTTTTTTCGCTTTTTGAGACTGTCATAGTATTTCTGGAAACTTCTGATAAAAATGGATTATATAGTTCATTAATATTTTTTGTATCAAATTCGATTGATTGAATACAATATTAATTTTCTTTTTATTATACAACAACAAAAAAATTTCTTTTTCTATTATATAATTTGTAATATTCTGGTATTAAATAGACAGAATTACTGATACATGTGTAATTAATACAAGTATGAAATTCTAAGCAATTTTTAAATAATAGCTGATATCATATTTCATAAATAATACGATATCAATTTTCAGTTGTGATATTGTGTTTCTGCATCCTGATTAATAAGCATTAGAGTCAATTGAAATATGAAGTAATAATATACATGTAAAATGGATTTAATATATATATATATATATATATATATATATATATAAATTTATTGACAGAGTCTAATAATCCTACATAACATTATTAAAAAACATGAATTATTTAAAAATTTATTAAAAGGTCCTGGCTCATCATCACTAAATTTATTAAAGTTCTAAAATTCTTTAAAAATAATGATATTATTCTAAATAAATTTCTTAAATATATTTTAATTTATTCGGCTTGTGTAAGCTGAAACATTGATTTTATTAAAGATTAAAAAAAAACGAATTTTAATGATAGTTCAATTTTATATTACGTGTCAAAAATGACGCACCTGCACAATTCTGTTTACTGCCCTATCTATATTAAAATAATTAAACTTCTAAAATTAATAAAATTATTTCGATTTTCAGGAAATAAAAATACGTCACGAGGCGAACAAATGGACCAAAAGTCTGATCAATGGTTTGGAGCAACCTTGAGCAGTGTTGGAGTAAATGGACCAGTTGTGGTAAGTCCAAAGTTTTTAGATATGCAACATATAATCGAAATATATTCAGTAGTTACTTTCAAAGTACATAAAAATCTCTTGATTTGCGGAATCCTGAGTATTTTACTACCCAGGTAACAAAAAACCTGCAATACCGTATTACCCATGAGTTATCAAGTTAACGTCGGCGAGAAGATCGTAAATTACATCCGAGCAATATGTAAATTTATTACACTGTTATTATACTCAACTATCTACATTTACCCTGGGAAATAAAGTATCACTTAATATCAATATTTTTAAGCAAAACCTGCTGAACATATACATTATAACACATGCCTTAAGATTTTTAATAAAATGATTCATGGCTTGACATAAGCGGTTGTTTGACAAGTTGTAATGAATCATATATACACCGTCAATTTATAATTGACTAAGTCTCTGGCCATAATCGAATAACAGGCTTTAAGTACATATTGAATTAATATTGTGGAGAAAATGATAAGTGTTAATGATTATGAAGTGTTAAATTGTTGAAACGTAACATTAAAGGATGAATTATAGTATTTGAACTTGAATTATGGGATACCTGTGGTTTATTAGTTGGAATTTTTCGAACGATTGGATTGGTGTAATAACAACTATTAGTTGTAATGATATTGTTGATCGAAGTATTGTATAAACCGTACTTTGAAATATTGCAATTTTATTATATTAACAGTAACTCTAACCTAAATTATATTCATATATTATTTTAATATCTATAGCAAATACTCTACATAGTTATCAAATAATTCCCAAAATATAGAATAGCTGAAACTAAATCTGAAATTCGTGATATTTATATCATTGAATTATGCGTAAATATTATTATACGAAAATTATATTTTATCTAAAGTAATTGGACTTCAAATATTGTACATGTATTAATGTAATACCTAAGCAAATTCCCACAATAATTATATAACAATTCGCAAACTTTGAAAGAGCTGAAATTAAATTTGTAATAACTATAGTTCTTCAAATTATTTGTCCTCGAAGTAAAACGTATCTCATAAATGCACTTTTCATAAATAGAGATAAGATTTATATTCAAATAATCTAATTTTATGCAATTTATACCTAAAAAAATTATGTTGTTCGTCCATTAGGAATAATAGTTACATATATGTTACGTATACTTACGTACTTATGCATTGCAATTACATGTATGAAGAATATATACATTACATTCACGTAACAGTTGCATAAACATACGTTGCAATTGTTACATATTAGCTACATATAGAATTAATATTGTGTAGGAAATAGTTAATGATTATAAAGTGTTAAATTAATGAATTGTAACTACACAGTATAAATTACAGGTATTTATACTTAAATTATGGTATCAGTATTATTATTTAGAAATTCTCAAACGATTGATGTAATAATAACACCCGTTATTGTAATAATATTGTTGATTGACGTAGTGTACGAGTACATGTAAATTGGAATGCAATTTATTATACAGAGTTTTTAAATAATGAAATAATGAACTTATTTTTAATACGAAAAGTTGCATACTGTTGCAATTTGGTTTCAAGAGTCACATTCTTATATTTCTTTAAGAATCCAAGAAATCAAGAATAGGACTATTTAGAAAAAAACTATCAGCAGAAGAGTATATTTTTACCTGAGATATGTCATTAAGCAAATAGAAATTCTCGATTAATTGCATGATACGTCTCTGTTATGAATCTAATTCTCAATTAATACAATTCTTGGTATTGGTATTTAATTAATAACATTGAACAGTAAAATCTATACATAATATCAATAATTATTTTCTACAACTAATTATTTATAACAATATGATTTTTACTACCTCATATTGTTCCAGAACACAATTGGTACATGTCGAATGAATATGCGACTATGACTTTCTATAATCCAAGATCAGAAAATCTCATAACCGTATTTCATTGTATCAGAGATATAATAACATGTATTGTTATAATAATAATAATAATAATAAAGAAAATAGCGTATACATCAAAATAATGAATTGCTGATGACAAGAAGCATTAAAAAGAAATATTGTGAAAAATGGGTAGAAGAAACGTGTTTGGTGCAACAAAAGAGTAAAGACATTGAGAGATGACTTTATGAAGAAACATTTTGAAAAAAATACTGTATATATTATCAGACTAAAGAAGTTATAGAATAATGGGAATAACTTGTTTTAAAAATTTGAATGTTTAGTCAGAATACTTGTTCAAGATTAGAACAATTTCAAGAATGTTCCTAGCATTTTGAGGTTTAAATATATATAATTGTTTAGAAAATACCTTACTTAGCAAAACAACGTTTGCCGGGTCAGCTAGTACATTTATATCTATATATATATACACACACATATATATATATATATATATATACTTATACTATGTATATTTAACACGTTGCTTTTTATGTAGTTTTTAGTAAAACTGATATTAAATGAGGGTCGTGCCTAAAACATTTCAACTTTTTCATTCAACACTTTGATCGACTATCAAACTTTGTGTGACACATCTGTTTAAAATACATATTAATTCTCACGAGCAAAACACTTTTAGTTTTTTCAATTAACTGGTTAGGTAGAAGTGGAGAGATGACATTTTAATTTTTCCACGCCCAGAAAAAAACTTTTAGACAAAACCACCCAACATCAAATTTGTGATAGATAGATAAAGTGGTATCAAATTTTTAATTTGCTGAGTTTATTTGTCAAATCTCTCAGTTATCAATGAAGTTCTCAATCAAACCATCTATTGGCAACAACTGCTATTAATATTATTTAAAAAAAAATCTTCGTAATGATCTTGTCTAATTTGTTATCCACAATTGAATATCATAGATCTGATGTGGTTTGGATTGGTAAAATTAAACTACTGGGATTCTTTTTTTACGTAATTTTATAAACCTGATAAATATCGTGTTATTTAAAATGTCGAATTAACATATCAATACAAAGTGCTCTAAATGCAAAATTCTAATTTATTATCATTTCACGCGTGAAAAAACCATGGCGTGTCCATTGTCATATATTATTATACTCTATATTCAAACGGCGTAGGTATTGTAATAAGTTGACATGATACAATGACCTGGTGGAGTTGTCATCGAGGAAACTCGGTAATATTTTATTCCATATTATATACTACCATATATGTGGACAATTTCGACCACCCACATTTAATAAGACTTGATTCCTAATCAACATAATGCGCAGAAGTAAGGCAACGCCTTCTATCCATGCCTCGACAATAGAAAATTTTTTTTAATTAATTAAAATTTATATAATTCAATTTAGTAGTTAAACAAACAAAAGAGGTTTTTGTAAATGAAACATGTAATTTTTTATGGTCTGGTAGGTGTAATAAGATTACAGTTTCAGACTTCTGATGAACTAATATAAAAGGAAGTGCCAATGTGGAATTAGAGAGCTTAGTAGCAGTATTATATGTATTATGTTACTAATACTACCATCATAATTTCTTAATAATTTATAATTTATATTTTAGAATTTAAATTTATTGTTAATAAAACAATTAACAAACTAGTTTTTACAATTATTATTACAGATTTATGAAAGTGTGATAAAAATTATTAAAAACTACTCTGTAACATATTACATAGTATTCAATATACTAGGGAATCCTAAACAGGTTAAATGGTTAATAGTAGGTAATTAAGAATTGATAATGTATTAGAAGCAAATTAATATAATAATAATCTATTAAAATATCATACAAATTGAAATACACTGTATGATATGGAAACAAGTTAAATGGCTAATAGCAAATGGAAATCGATAATGATCAGATGTCACATTAATCTTTTAGAAATATCAAACAAACGCTTCATGGTACATAAATAATTGACCAATGTATAATAACTCATTATTAGATTTACCAACTGTTCGTATGAGTAAGTAATAAGGCACATGAACAATAAATAATCATCAAAATCCACAAATTCAAGGAGTTAATAAATACAAACCAAGTCGAAAAATGTAGAAAAAGTGAAAAATGTGAAACTCAAAATTTATTTAACACTTGCATCATTTTACTAAAGTTCTTCTCCACAATATTACGGGGTCAGTTCACTTCTAGATAGAAATACAACATGGTTGTTATGGCAACCCTATGTTACTGACCAATCTTCATATGAGTAGGAAAAACTGTCGAAATGCTATGTATTTGACAGAATTTATTTTTAGATATTCATCCTTCAAAACGCACAAAGTCAAAAAAACAATGTTATCATAACCGCATCTTTTTGATGTATCATTGACAACACATAAGTGAAATTAGGTTTTCTGTGTAAAACGCATGGTCGCACAGCAAATTCATAACATTGTGACAGTTTTTACTACCAAGTACTGTAACTTAGTTGGTAAATCCAACAATGTAGACCACCAAAATTCAACCTCTTACTCATACATTACACAAGGAAGTAATAAAAATCTCTACATATTTGTGACTAGCATCTATATATAGTTCAAAAAGAATATTCCTCTCAATTACCCGGAAACGTAATCAAAAAGCAATCCTGTGTAATTTAACACTCAAATAATCTAACCCTTCTACGTACTTAAATTTTTTATCACTGTTTCGAAAACATTAAACGAGGCGAAGAGTACCATCATTCAACATATATTATACTTGACTTGGATGCATTTGTGAAGTGTTAAGTATATGGACATAGATAAAAACAGTCGCAGTCACATTATTTTATTCCTGTTATGGTTACATTAAACTAGATGACTCAATGCTTTATAATTTTGTTTTATTGAGTAAAACCGTTGGATGATTTTATTACTTGGAAACTGGGCGAAGATGTAATGGACAGAGTAGTAACTTGGGTTCATAAACAAATGAAGGTGTTTAAAGAAAATATCTAATAAATGCTTCCTGGACCGAGCAGTACAACTTAGATTTAGTAATTGTTCAAGCAAAAATATGGAACAAAAGGAAAAAAAATTGCCAACATCCAAATCCACAAATTCAAGAATTTATCAAAACACAAACCAACTTTTAGGCAGAAAAAAAGTTACCAGCAGATTTATAAAGATAAGAATAAATCTAACATCAGATAATGTTTAACAGGCAATCTTCTTACCAGAAAGGACGACCTCTACACAAGATTCAATATGAGAAATAGATATCTTTTCTGATTATTGGTGAGCAAATTGCATATTTTTCAGAAGTATGCATATGAAATTATATATGACAAACTATGAGAAGATAATAAAAATTCATCTATTATTATTTTTCTATTTCTTAGACAATTTGTGGAACCAATAACACGATAATAAATTAATCTTAAATGGGTTCATTTTGATGACAAATATACCAAACAAAATCCTAAATAGACACCTATATGTACATATAATGTCATGCTTTTCTCATTTACTCTATATTTAGAACTATATTTGTCGTATGTCTGCCAAAAGATACATTGGTTTTATGTAGTCTTTCTATTTTCGAATTCTGTGATGACTCAGTTCATTTTATATCTATGTGGATTGAAATACGAATTTGATATATTTTTTGAAGAAATTATAAGGCTTTATATTGTTTTTAATGTTGAAGGAATAAGTCTCGTTGAGAGAAATATTGAGGTAGAGACGATGACAACTTTGAGGTTGGATGGATAAACAGAAGATTTATTTTAAATTTCTATTCTTTTAAATAGATTGTGACAACTTTAATGAACATAAAACAACATAGTGTGATCCTAATTATTTTTTTTATTTTCTCAGGCCTGTGCACCTAGATATGTCTTCAGATCTAACACGATAACCAGTACAAGATCTAGTCAAGTCAACACAAGATCTAAGGAAGAAAAGCGAGATCCTGTTGGCACGTGCTACTTAGCCAAGAACAATTTTACTGAATTTGTTGAATTTTCACCTTGCAGAACAAGTAAGTGAAAAAAATATATTAAATTTATATCGGTATATAGAGAGAGGAGAGTAAGAACTACCAGTATTGGCCCGGCAGGTAAAGGATGGGACGAACCGCGATATATACATGTATGTAAAAAACATCATTCAAAATTGTTATATGATGTATTCATTTTCAACTTAAATGCTATCTCGTACAATAGCAAAAAAGTTTTACTTCAATCGCGTGTGAACCTAACGCGCACTCTTTCTTGAGATCTGCGTGAGTATTGCGAAATAAACAAAATATTCGGTTGCCTTTTAATTACTATTAATTTTTTTTACTATCGTTGACAAAGTTAAAATTAGACTAAATCGAGTACCATCTTTTAAAATAGTTCGAAACGTTTAAGTCCCTAATTCAGTGGATTTGTTTGTCGTCCCGCGGTTCGTCCCATCCTTTACCCGCCTGGGCTATATACTGGTAGTTGTTACTCTCCTCTCTCTCGACAGCCGCCGAGGAGCTAGAAATAGCCCGCTACCAGAGTTAGAAGTTAGCGTCATTCTGATTTGTAAACATACGAGTCGAGCGGGAATTCTTCTAATAAATGTTTACTGACCAAAAATATAAAATTTAATCCGTACAAAAATAAACTGCACTAAGAATAATATGAAGGATGATAGATGTATTCATAACAGTGAAAGTATCGGGTGGGGAAGATTTATCAATTGGATCTTAAAGACCAAGGATAATACGTAGAATAAAACGTAGAAAATTTTCAAATGTAATTGTTGTATTTAGTTTTATTATTCAGAAACATCTCCAAAATAGTGGCTGTTTGGACGTATTTTTATATTGGCCTGCAAGCGATCTTCATGGCATTGAGCTTATATATCGGGTAGCACAGAGTAGGACAGACTTACTTTTCAATTCCAAAACAAAACTCCATGTGGCAACATGAATTATAAATAATAAATATATAAAATTTTCGAATCAATTAGAACCTAGCGACAAATCAGTAATTATTATAAGAACTTGCAAAAAATAAACAAATTATACCTAGAAATTAGTGTTTTTTCATACAATCCGATAAAACTTAACTGAGTCATCGAAGAAGGACTATGTATATATAAATAGAAAAAAAATAGAAAAAATAGCCAAGGCTAAAAATAATATATAAGATGATCAGACAAATAAGTCTTTTATCATGAATTAATATTGTAACGATGCAATATTAACTAGTTGTGAGAAAATTTAACAATGAGTATTTCGATTTTTATTTCATTATTAAGGAATATCCACTAAGGATAGTATGCATGAAGAAGCATATCTTAAAAATGCTATCTAACTGTAATTAGTACAAATGATGAAATAAGATACAAAATTCTCATTTCATTAAATTCTATTACAATAAGAATTTTGTATCTTACTTCGTCATTAAGACTAAAATTGTACCCAACCCAAAGCAATTTTGCCTAAAGCAGATTTGTAACTCTTTAAAATCATCTTTTCAAGTCATTATTTGACTTTTAAATATTTTATATCCTACAATATTATTTTCGGCAACTCTTTTGAAAATACTTTCGATTTAAAATAAGAAACTTATGTGCATGCAAAACTTACCATTCTCGATGTGATCTGCAAAGAAAGAAAAAATGGATTAGAAAATGCTCAATTAATATTTATAATAATAATATTATTTTATAGTGTAAATTTTTTCTAAGAAAACTTGTCGCTGGCGTAACACATCGATTAGTTCAATATTACAATATTGTATATTTTAAAAAAAATTAGTATACAGGTATTTTTACTAGCTATTTTTCTAAATAACAAATCTCTAAATAACAATCATTAACATGTAAATTTAAGCTTAATTTTCTGTTATTGATTAAATTATGAAATATCAATATTATTCCAATTGCAATATATAGTCTTGTCAATTATCAATATTTTCATTTTTCAATTCACAATTACAAAATTATATTATATTAAATTGGTAGTGTTCTTTATTAATAAATTATGTAACCATGTAGAAGAATGTTCTACACGGGTATGTTTAAATAACGGACATTATTTTGTAGTCCTCCTTCGAGCTTAAAAGTTCAGTCACAAATCATCTTTTGACCTTATGGCACTAAAAAAAAATTCTTATATAAATTCAAAGAATTAACTTAATACAAAAAGTATAAAAGTATAAAAACCACGGCCGTGAAAATTAACTAAAATAACTGGTTCCAGTTCATAGTCAACCTTTGAATAAGATGAAACGAAGAAAGGGCCATCTGTGTTAATCAAACGGTGCGCGATGACACGTGCTCGCACAAAAAATAAAAAAATGTTAAAGGTATAAAGCAGAACTCACAGCAGGATGTTTATTGTATACAAGAGTTACCCTTCGTCTGTCTATGTGAGGTATATTTTAATAAAGATGTTGCCAGAAATGTAGGAGAATGAGAAATTTACTTCTATCTAAACTCATTGAAAGTTTCGTATAAGGCGCCATTTATTTAAAAAAAAATCCATTAACATTTTTATCTTCCCAAAAGAGAAGTTTATGTTTTCATAAAAAAATCCGATTCGCCAATTTTATGTTTTCTCGACGTTTCAGCCATTCTGAATTGAATGAAACCAAATTTGGAAAAAGTATGTGTGTGTGTGAACAGATTTTTTGCCGTAAATCGATATTGGTTGAGAATCGTGCTGATTAGTTTTTGGTAAAGATCAGCCGGGCCGTTTTCTTGTAATAAAGTGTTAATAAAATTTTTTCGTCAATTTTTATGATTTCTTTTTGGTAGATACCATAGTCTTATAGGTCATACTGAAGTATCGCGGCTCTATAACAAATAGATTAATGTTGAAAATTCATCAAAGTTTGAGAAAATAGTCAAAATTTATGTCATAAGTTGCTTTTATGATGTGATGAGTCAAACATGATCAATTCATTAAAATTTAAAATAATAAGCTACAATTTTAGGGCATACAAGCACTATAATGTTTGTGCAATATAATTATTATAATTACAGTTAATTTAAATGTGTTTGAAAAAATTCTATTTAAAATCGCAATGTTTAGATTTAATTGAAAGAGATAACTTTATTTTTGAAATAAACATTTAGAATTTTATCTAAATATCTAAATTTCAATTTCGATTGATTAAGTTATTTCTTACACATTTACGGAAGTTCATGCAACTTGCCTTAAGGCAAAATGCCATTTTCAACTAGTTAAATTGCATAGTCTTTGAAATGGTAAATTTTCATATACCTGATAAACCTGGTTAGAAGTCATGCATCTACAAATGTGCCTGATGAAAAACGCTAGAAGTCATATATTTGCAAATAATCATTTATACCTTTCGATTCTCAATTTCAATAAATTAACAATTTCTTGTTAAGGATATTAGAGGTAAAAGTCAGGTAAATATATGTGGGCCGAGGACATTCATTCTAAAACAACTTACGATGACAATTTATAGAAATCGACATAATATAAGTTACACAAAACATTATCGTTAATCAAAAACAATATTTGAATTGGGAAAGTAATGTTTCTAGTATTGCTTGATGACTAAACCGGTCATTCTCGAAAAATTTAAAGGAATAAGTATAAAATATAGTTAATAGACTTAATGTCATGTAGATGATATGGATTTTATAAAAAACTTGTACCAAATTTTTTTTTTACAATTTAGTTAAAGGTAGGAGTTAGCACCTTCATTTTTACAATAATGATCACCTTGATCTCATTTAGCATAATGTCCTTTTGTTAAAACATTTGCGTCATTTTCTGCTTGAAAAGATTAATCGTAATTGCAATGCCATTTTAAATTAACTAGTATCCATAATTTCGAATTTAATAATAATAGCAATATTCAAAAAATGGGATAAACAGAATGATTCTGAAAAGCAAATGTTTCTAGATGGATTTTTTTTAAAGTACAAATTTAACGTTGATGTGCCTTTTCAATCGAAAAGGAAGAAATAGCAAAAATAAAAAAGAATTTTGTATCATTTCATATGAAAAAAAAAAATACAGCGTTGCATACGGTAGAATTCGCCCATCAATTTCCCATTCCTCCGAATAATTATCCGAAAATTTATATACTCGTGAGTAAATATCGAAGTATAAAATGAAAATAAAAACTTCTTTGGTGGTGTACTTGCAGTATGCCGTTATTTATTTTCACAAGTTACTGTTTGTTTATTGTGCTTTATATAGTCAGGCCGTGTAGAAGGAAGGCACCGAATCATCAGATATACGATCCTGATTGTCTGACAAAATAGAAAGAGCGCCAATTGTAATATTTAAAAAACAATAATTTTTTTTTTAATATTTAAAATACATATGCCCGTATGTATATATGGAAGGTACGTGACGTAAGGTGTTGAGACTTGGCTTTGCAATTACATGGTAGCTACCCTTATATCAAGCAGTATTGATATCAGTATTCATTTAAAAACATACATAAACAAATTTGTTTTTATGTGAAACTACACCTTAGATACTACTGTGCAAAAACATTAATCAAACATTGGATACGGATATAAAAATAATATTAGGATCTCATCTCATTTAATGTTGCCTTTCCCTCAGACAATATCAAGTGTGTATTTTGTAATTTAAAAAACAGGATATTCTTCATAAAAACGTCTAACTTACTACTTTCATATATTTAATATCATTTTTGAGTAAAATGCCTTTTCACCACTCACCTAAACAGAGTTACAATCATGACAAGTTATCAAATGCACGTTCGTTCCAGAGGCTCTAAACTTATGGACCGTTAAACAATAACAGTTTACAAACAATGGGACTTTGCACAATAATCGACAATGACCCTGGCTGATTATAATCACTTGTTTCAAATGGATTTTCAGAAATTTCTTTTAAATTATTGCATTTTGCACTTGCAGCAAAAATATGCAGAAGCTTGACAATGGAATTAATTGTGTTGATGAAGATGTAGCCACTTTGCATTGTCTCCGAAAATAAAATATGAAGCCTGATGAAATTTATTTCAAGAGCTTAATGTTATTAAGATGCTTCTTTTGAAGTTTTTGCAATGTCAAGTGTTTTGTTCCCTGAAATCCTCTTTTGTAGAGTACACAGAAGCTTTGGACGAAAATTTTAAGACTTTGTAAACAAAACTTCCTGAAAAACTTAAGAAGGTTTGATAATTTATGGGGCTTGAAATTATTGAACTAAGATATTTTTGCTGTAAAAGTAAGATATTTTACACTGATGATGAGATAATCACAGTCTCAAACCGTTTGTAATTTAAATATTCATGAAATATATAAAAATTTTTAGATAAAATTGCACATTCCTAAAAAAAATATAATTAATACTACTTTGATGTGTATTGTAGCATGTACATTGAAAGACCATATATTATTTATTTTATTTCAAGAACATCTAACAGCAAATATGAATCTCAAATAACGTTGTATAGAAATATAATAGGCGTCATATTGAAACGTGCTTTTGTCATAGTTACGTTTATTTATTGCAACTTGATGTTCTCATATTATATTTGTCTAACTTTGACTCAGGTATGCAGAATGATTTATACAGTAACAAATTGGATATATCATATTAAAAATTGCATTTACTTATTCAGGAAAGTTGATGTGAAATAGAAAAATTACACAGTAAACATCAAATGGTTCTAAAATATAAAAAACATTAAAAGGTAGTCAGCGTTAAATATTCATTTTAATTGTATTAAACGAGACAATCATTAATCCAACTGAACATTTGTGAAGACACTTAAAATTCATACTTTTATGTATGTGTGAAATTTCCTTGTATTTAACCTTTCTTTGTTTAGACAAATAAAAAATTATTCTCTTTTGATACTTTACAATTAAATTGTTTCAAATAAATACTCATTTAAATAATAAAATTGCTTGGAAAGAAGTTTCTTTAGCAGTGCAATTTGTAATGAAAGAAGTAAGAGTAGAACATATCATACATGATAATTCAAATTTTAATAAAAATATTATATATATATATATATATATATATATATATAATTAGGTTGGACCATTTCTGATTATCTCTCCTATGACAAACGCCTATTTCTACCAATGATCACAAACAATTGGAAACATTCCAAAATGTGCAGTAATTGAGGTTGAGGTTACATTTACATGTAATTACATACGTCTTCAATCCAAAAAATATTTCTATAAGGCATATTTAACATTTAAATGGAACCTACTATATTGCAAACGATAGTTATAAATTTATTAACAAAATTACATAAAAAACTACTATCGATTAGTATTGAGCAATTATAAATAAAATACCAACACTTACACTTATTATAAAATACCTAATAACTAGTAACGATAGGCAAGATTTAATGAGTCTTTAATCTTTCAATAAACTCGTTAAACTTCCTCTGAAATCAAATATTCCTGATATTAAATTTAATATCATTGTTTGGCCGAAAACTTGAATGCAACGGCTAATAATAACTTGTCGTTATTCACTGCGAACGGCTATAAAACAGCTGTCCGCGTTAGTTATGGTCGAGTTTACATCTAGAAGTCCGGAATTATATTATTCTGTTCCTGAAATGCAATGCTATTGCATAAATAACTGTATAAAAATAGTTGCTGTTGTTCAAAATAAGATTTTAGTAACGCCGTTAAATATCTGGAGCATAATATAACACTAATAAAATTTTCAATTGATCAACAGACTAGACTGATATTAAAGGATAGTATATAGCCGTACACTAGATCATAAATTGTTTTTATAAAGAAAGCACTAATAATATTTTTACAAATCCGCAAAATATTTAATTGATCAGCAGGCTAGACGAAAGTTTATTAAAGCATATATTTACATACTAGATCATACAATGTTTTAGCTATAGATCATACGGGCATGTTTAGGTTACTTGTTATAAAGTAAAATATTCTTTTTGTAAAAACATTAAAATTATATCATAATTCCTAGAGAATAATTTGTACATATTGAAATGAATGTGATAATCAATTTCTAAATTTTTCTAATAAAATTACTAAAAATCGGCTAAAGATTTACCTTTCATGAATTTTGGAAATAATTATATAAATAAATGATACTAGTGTTTAGGATCTGATCATATGCGCTGTATATGTGGACTAGTGAAGTCATACAAACAAAAATGTATTTTAGACATTTCATCATCACAATCGTTCAATTCGATCAATGACATTTTTATATTAGAGATATAATCAAATTGAGTCCTCAGAACGAAAGTATTATAATATAAACTGACGTTCCTTATACGGAACACGTTTTCCTTTGCAAGTTTGATTGGCGCTACTAAAACTGTACATGTTCTATCTAATTTTGATCTCAGCATCTCTCTTGGTCCATTCGACCATGTAATTGTTACCTAACAATTATTATTTATTCAGGACGACAGGTAGAAATCAGATTTGACTTTGAAGGATATGATGTCTGAATGTAGGTAGAAATATAGTAGAGAATGAAATTAATAGAAAAAATTCATGAGTTACCTGAAATTTGAAAAATTGTGTTCTCATTTTTTAATCAGAATTCTAGTAATGAAATGAAAATGATGCATTTTATTTATAGTGATAATTTAAGTCGTGTTTGTTCTAATAATTTGTATTATGATTTTAATAAATTATTATTTTTTATCAATTTATTTTATACAATTGCTTGCTTTTAGACTAAATTGCAGCCCTTACAACCTTTACACAATTTTACAAAAAAATTGAAATAATTTTTAATTATTTAATATACATTATTTTTTTATAAAATATAATGTATTTAATATCAAGTAAAGACAAGTCATACATTTTTTATAAATAAATGAATGAATGCTCTCATTTCTTAGCTAACGCTATAAAGTGATTCATCAAAGACTATCGTTTTCTGTAATTGAGATAAGTTCAATGACATGTTACTATCACTAGTTTTTTGTATAGCATTTTATCAATGATTGGGTTAAAGATCTTGTCTAATTATTGTTTGTCTCTGGGAATATATGTAATTTGTAAAAACTCTTGTTTACAATCACATGACTCTGATATCAATGCCTTGGTACAAGTTCATAGAAAGTAATATATATATATATATATATATATATATATATATATATATATACATACATGTAAAGCAAAATATAACAAAAAATATGAACTAATTTGTATCGGTACAATAATTTAATTATTTTTTATTAAGAATGCTCAAAATGCTCAGTACATGTGCACTTCAAAACTGCTTAATTTTGTGTCTCTTACTCACATAATTAAATTTCAATTTCTTCGAAATTTATTTCCTCTAGTGTTAGCAATAAAATTAATATGCGACACACGAGTATCACATCTATTTCTGGGGTTGTGAAGATTTTATTTCCAAAATCTTCGGTATCATATAACAAGGGATGCAACGCACAGGACGTGACTGCGTTTTAAATAAATCATTTTTATTTTTAAGATGACCCGAAACGGATAATGTTCAGATCTTTGCGGTTGAGATAAAACTAGAAAAATAAAAGGTCGGTGGTGTAATTTGCGGGAACCGTGAAAAGATGAAATTAGATAGTTTTTGGTAGGCAAGTGGTTTGATTCAGACATTATTTTTTCTACTGGCAGTTTCACCAATTTGCCTTAAGGCACGTTACATCAATAGTTATCAAATTATTATCAATACCAGACTAAATGGTCTAATCGATGCAATAGAAATTATTACCATGTTCAATTACTCTAAAAAAACAATGTGTCTCTAAATATATAGCAAGAACACTGCAATTACGTATAATTATTTCAAAAGTGATCCCAAATTATACCAAAGTAGAGCAGAGCAATAGAAATATAAGCAAGGTCCATATAATGACTTCTAATGTGCCGAAAGTTGTGCAATGTTCTGGATTCTAGCGCAAACTCCTTGCACGTGCGGACATCCGGCCTAAGTTTAGCTTGGGCTCTTGTGGCAACATCAGGTTGAGAAAAATATTTTAAAATTAGTTAAATTTCGACACTAATGTAATAGATTTATTTTTAACCAGAAAGGCAAGGGGTAAATTTTCCTTTTTTTAGCTTTACCTTTCCCTTCGGATGTCCTAAGGTAAAGGTAAAGCTAAAGGTAAAGGTAAAGCACCAGATATACTCTACCTAAATCTGGTGCTTAACTCTTATCTTTACTCTACCTATTTTATATCTGGTACTGTACCTTTATTCTAAAATTATTCATATATAAGTATATGAACTCTGGAAAGGAGATGAAACACTCTGAACTTGCAAACACTATTTTCAACTGATCGAACAATCGATCAATTCGATCTATTCCATAATCCAATTTCGAGCTATTATTACCATCACTAATACGTCTATTAAGATCAAGACTTCTGAAATGAATGCGGGTCTCAGAAATGCATTTCTGTATACCAAACATAAAAGTATGTATGCGCAACACTTGAGCAGATAATTGATTTAAGACATCCTATAGAAAGTTTATCGAAAATTTGTTGCCTCGTAGGCTATAAAAGTCAGAATAAACAATCTATAAAATATCACTAGCGAAATTGAAATGATTGAAATAGAATTATGATTAATATCAATAGTAGTTGGTAGCAAAATCATACCAAGGCGTATGAGGCGTTGTCCTCTGTATAAAAGCATATGTATAAAACTGTATTAAAATCTTTGTTTTTACAAATTCCTAAATGTCATGACACCATAGACCTTACACAACATGGACTCCTCATATGCTTTCCAATTCATAAAGTGTCAAAAGATAGAAGGGAACTGTGACGTCATTTAGTGAACGAGCGTTGCCGACAATTGTGGAATACTCCCGATTGATTAAGTGGCATACTATATTATAATGTATAATATATATTATAATATCGTCTATTGTTTATGCAAATCGAACATAAAACATTTACTTTTAGGTTAAGCACGTGACATATGACATTTAACCAATCGGGAGTGTTCCACAATTGTCGGCAACGCTCGTTCACTAAGTGACATCACAGTTAAAAAGTAAAACCCTTTTATCTTTTGACACTTATTTTGCGCTCGACTAGAAGTCCATATAGAGTAAGTTCTATACATGACAGGTCTGATATTTTGTTTTTCTACTCCGCATTCATGGCCAACTTGTGTTGCCACATCACTCCCCACGTAACTTCAGTAATACTTCATTTACTAATATTATTAATAATTTTCTAGATTATTATTTGACTTCAGAACAAAAAATTTTGATCGTATTCATAAATTCCTTACACGTATCCTGATTTGTTGCCACACAAATACAAATTCTGTTCGGTATTAGAAATGAAGAAATTGTTGAACCAATTAGTAAATTTTTGATAAAATTTAATAAATAATACTTATGATTGTAGTATGTGAGCTATAAGTACATAAAATTTTGTGTAGCAAGTCAAGGAGATAAAATGCTGTCAATAACAAAGTATAATTTTACTAAAGCTACTGCAATTGCTCCGAGGTTTTTAAATCTAAGGCAATAACGAAATGTGTTTCTTAAGTATCTCAAAAAAATCAATGAACAACTATTCATTACAACGTTATAAAAATCTATCACAGCTATCTAGAATATATAATTAACGACATTAATTAGATAAACGATTCTAGATCAGTTCCATGTCAGTAACACATGCATCTGATTAATGCTCGTTATTTATTGTTATTTCATTTTAAGTACAAGTGTTTAATTCATTCCATTGGAACAGATGTGGCGACAAAATTCTTTGGTTAATTTCTCATAGAGGACTGAATTGAGATGATTAATGAAAATTGGTAAAAGATAAATTTAATCACAATCAAAATTTTTTTCACATCACAAAAATTGCAAGTCCAAAAGCTGAAAATAACAACTGTATCTACTTCCTCTCGGTCGTGTGAAACATAACCCA
>NW_020539724.1:896953-940716 GCF_003426905.1 Ctenocephalides felis
GAATGAATAGAATAAATAAACCGTTTCTTATATGCCTATAATATTTTGAGAAGTTCGTTTTGACTTCCCTCTATCAACATGCGAAGTTTCATCAAAATCTCAGAAGAGTAAACTTGAGGTTTCCTTGTTAGAATTCTTTCAAAACCCAATTCAGTAAGCTTTAATAATATCAAAATTTTAAATAAATATGAAAATTCATATAAGAATCTCAGGATTTTATTTAAATTCAGAAGAAATTACAACTTGGGAAGATAATACTTCAAGAATTTAGAAGTAGGAAATTAGAAAAAAGATGAGTTTGTAGTTTACGATTAAAATTTTGCACTAAATATTATATAGTCTATTAAGAGTATGAATTTACATGAATTATTATATTACATGAGTCCCTTTCAAACCTCAGATCATAAAATGACAATATTATGTTCAATGACAAATGTGGTTTGATGAACAAAGTGCCTTTGATGACCCAAATTAGCTATTTAAGTGTTCATTTCATTTTGCATCACCATAAAATCATTTTGCCGAAGTTTGATGAGCAACTAAATTTTGCTTTGAAACAGGAACGATAATGAATTAAGGATGTTTTTTTAAATATTAAATTTTATAAGCAAATTGAAAGCGAACTTATAAAATAGGTGAAGTAAAAGTAGTAATTTTAGGATTTATAAAAATCGATTGAAGTAATGTTAAGACTTGATAGAGCATTATGTAGAGATCGGAGGAATCTACAAAAATATTCTTTATATTGAAAAAAAATCTTTAAATATGTTATTCAAGTTCGAATATTAAATATCAGATGAATAATAAACACTTTATAAAGTGTAGGTGTTTGTTAGTAAGCCGTTTGCATCGCCCATGCTGAGTTAATCATTTGATAAATGTAGATTTTAATCATATTTCTTAGTAAATTTGACATCATATGGTAAGAATTATGCACATGAATTTTATATATATATACATATATATATATATATATATATATAAGCATAATTTCAAATGACAAAATTATCGCTGGGTTAAAAGCAAAAAAAAAAATTCATTAAACATTATGTTTGTTTTAATTTCTTAACTCGCTATTATTTACCTACAATTTGTAATGTAAATCTAAATATTTTTATTTTATTATTAAAACAGGAAATAAAATCTTAAAATTTCTTATAGAGCTACAAAAGGTTTGGAGATCTTCTCTGATTGTGAGATATTAAATTTATCTCCATCCTCAATCTAATGTTAAATTAATTCAGTTGGACATATCTGAAGACCATTGCAGACAATTTTTAATATTTTTGTAGGTGTAAATTATTAATTAGCTTTAAAGCAACCTCAGATATTTTGAGGAGGTGAATTTTATCATCATGTGGAGTTTCTTCGACGGTTGAACCTATGGTTCTCCTCGTGAATCATGTAAATAAGTTGTAAATTATATTCATACGAGAGGTGCATGATGAATCGAATCATAAATAGGAAATTTGTAACATGTTTTTAAAAACCTCGTATCTAATTTTAACTACCTATATAAATTAAATTCGAATAATCCATCGATTTTGTATCCGATGCATCGGCGAATACCAACATTGTTTATGTTGCTTCTATAATAGCAGAAGGTCGCGTGGGCTTGACCTCAACAACTAATCAAGTATTTTATCTAAACGATTAATTAAGAACATTTAGCTACTATATCTTACAATAATCATCTACTTGCGGCACTAGGAGGATAGTGGAATACCTAGAATTCATCAATTGCTGGCCATCATTTAAGAACGAAATTATCACTATTAAAACGCGATCACTTATTAAAATCAGAATTAACGCAATCTCTTAAAAAGATGTTAACGCGATTGAATTATATATTGGCAAGTTTTATCAAAAAAAATTGCAATTTCAATACTCCTAAATGCTGGCGAATAACCGAACCCGATATTTTTTTAAAAAACGAGATTACACAGTATATTCCCTATGAAGTTATAAAGTTCTTGTATAATATTTATATAAACGTAGTTTTAAGGATTTAACCAGGACTGTAAAATGGTAAAGTACATAATAAATTTATTATTAAAATTTTTTGAGTAAACTAATAAAAACCTAAAATAACACGGTAACAGCTAACGTTTCGCTCACATTTATTTCAAATGTTTTTTTTTCAATTGGGTTCATATTTTTTATTACATATTAATTTAATTTAATAAAAAAGCATGATAATTATATTAAAGTCCACGTTTCCGCGAATCATTACACATTTGCGTCCACAAACCTTTGTTACAATATTAAATTCAAATTATCATCAAACACTCCATTCAAAAATGCGTATCCAAGTACATTTGTTAAACGATTTCTTCAAGTTGACGTGTTTTAGAGGTATCATTGACTATTTCCTTGATGTATTGAATATTTTGATGGTATTATTTTCTTCGTATTAGTAAGAATATATAAATGAATGACCATGAGGCTGTATAAATTACGTATCCGAACTCTGTTTGTTTCGCACACATGTTAGTGTTTTACTATCTTGTTACGCAACTTAATAAAGCAAGATTGGTCAAGAACGCACAAATGGATGAATTAATAGAGATATTGGATTTTTTGCTGAAAATATTGGAAAATAGATGTTATGGAAAAAATCTAAAAATGGTAAATTTGAAGCCACAGAAGCTTTTACCAAATTTATCAATGTCAACACATTCGTGAACAGTAAAAGTTTCAGCAAGGTACAAAAATTGAGGGTCAGTCGGGACAATATATTTTTAAATTGGTTGTGATATTGACTAAGTAAGATTAAACACCGTTCATAAAGGTAGTCAGATTCTCATATTTTCATCGTTATATACGATGAATGCTATAGCATCCACGTCAAGTATTACGCTTCTATTTAACGCAATGTGCATGCTCAAGCTAATACGTGACTATAGGAAGATAATACAAAAATATCCAGAAAATCAGTTAGTCATAACCCTGAAAAGGTAATAATTGCAAAAACGTACGGTTGTATAAAATCAAATTCAAAATATTTGGTATAAAATGTTGAATGCTATAGCATTCACGTCTGCGTGCGTGTTAATAAAAATTTATGATGCAAAAATAATTTTATTTTGTTTAAATAATATTATATTTAAAATTTGCTCTGAACAATAAAAAATTAAAAATCTTTTATTATAAAAATGTTGTTGGGACGTTGCATTTTACCACACTATGATTGAACTCACCAACCAGTTTTAAGTAATGTTACCATCATGTATTTTATAAATTTACAAAATATCATTAATTATATAGATTCACACGTTTATAAAATATTAATAGATTATTAGTCATTATAAATAATAGTGAAAATTAATTATCGTTGTACAAAATCCATAAAATCTGCGCTGAGGCCACCGAACGCTGTCTTAGTACTATATTTAACCTGAAACATGATAGATTTTCAGATGTTACCAAAGGTGCGTCAACTTCTATTTCTGTAGTCGTAATGAAATAGGTTAGATGCGGTAAAATGTGTTTTATAGACTAAGAAAACTATTATTTATTATTAGGATATAAATTTATTAAAAAAATAAAACCAATTTCGTTTCTTGTAAATAACAATTTCAAAGCTTTTTCAGAAAACAATATTATAATTAGCTTATACCTAATGAACTTGAATACTCAATAAAAAGACATGTTCTCTTCCGCAATGAATCCTTATTTATAATTATAGTATTCATTAAATATTAACAGTGGTAGCTATAACTTTCTGCAATAATACCGTTGTAAATTGAAATATAGAGATAAATCATTTGTTGCGGTATAAAGTAGTAAAAGTATAATGTTTATTGTTATTGTAGTAATTGAAGCTTAGTGTTGTATTTTGATTTGGGAAATTTGTATTTATCGGGATAGTTTCAGAACAAATCAATGACGAGTTGGAAGTTTAAAAAATTTACCTCACAAAAAATTATTTTATTTATTTATCAATACTATTTATTTATGGAACAAAATGAAATCTATAAAATAGAAATGTAATAATGGCTATCTATACTTTTGTATATATTTTCAGTAAAATTCAAAATTATATATAGCATCCTAAAATCACTTCTAGTATTTCTGTAAAATTGTATCTAATTTATCTAATAAGTTTTCATATCTTTTCCTCCAACATCGTCACCTATTTGAAATAATGAGTCGAGCACACAAAACAACGTACAAATGTCTTGACCTAAATAAAACAATTGAAAGTAAACAGAAAATACAAAAAAATGTTCAATTACACATAATTTCGCTGATGTTACATAATTGTTGGCACTAATTATCAATCGCAATTAAAAATCATTTAACTTTTCATACCAATTATAATTCCAAAAGTGTGCAAGTTATCGCGTGTTTTGATGTAATAAATTTTATGAAAATGAGCTCTTTATCGTTAAATAAACAATAATAAAATATTATCACAAATTTTTGACATAGCTACATCATTAATTATTAGGTAATTTTTAAAAATAAAACTGTTTTTAGCTAAATATGCAATTTTTGTAAATCTGCATGATAAACTCATTTTGAATTAGGGACAAAAAAATCCAATTGTGATTTTGTTGTACAAAATCTTAAACCAGATGAGATCTCATTGTTAATTGATTTTTCTCAAATTCTATAATAAAACTCTCTTTTTAATATTTTCTCTTCAACACTAATCCGCCATTCTTCAAACAAAACACTCATCAACGAACTTCATATCTAACTTCATCTCTAAAATTAACTCGCACTGATAGCTGCTACATTTTTTTAATTGGGTTTTCAGTCTTTTTGGAATTCAATAGATTAAATTGAAAATTGTCACCAATATGGATCTAGGAAAAATTAATCCAATGATTCTCTCAAGAATTTCAAGGAGTTTATATATAACAGAACGAGTAATGTTTCATAAAAATAACTACTATTTTTAACCTCGTGTGTTTGTTTATATCGAATGCGTATAAAATTAATGGGATTTATAATTAAAATATATACATTATTTACAGAAATCAGCAAATGTCAGGATTCGATTTGCACATTGCCTTAAGCTATTATTATATTCTATGGGCAACGGTAAAAGCTCTATTAATTTTTATGTCTCAACATTACGGTTAGTGTTACAGGCGGCCTACCGTAAATTAAGATAAGCAAGTTGATTTTATACTATTGAATCAGAGGTTCTCAAACTTAAGAAATAAGATTCAAAATAGTCACAGTTTCATCACAAAGTTTCACTCTTGGTAATACTTAAAAGCTCATAATTTGCAAGCTGTAGAACAACTTTTGTTCATAATAGTTACAATCAAAATTGTCATCTTGTTTCGGGTTGACGTTATGTTTTGGGATACCTCGCAAGTTTATATGTAAATTAATTATTATCAAAAAATTTGAGATTTCCTAGTTTGTTCAATTTTCCTATGGAGCTATACTTCCTAATAAATGGCACTGCATTTTCTCTATTTCTTCAATAAAATTTTTAACAAAACGTATTAGTATTAATAAAACGACTAATCATATTTTTTTTTAATTCTCTAGACAAAATATTTGAAACTCCTTGTTTTGTTAGAGTTGATTAGAATTAGAGTAGAAGCAATACTACATATCTAAATATCTATCTTGAATTTTTGTAGTTACTTTTGGTTAAATTTAAGTAGTTTTAGTTATATTCCTGAAATATTTGAGAATCTCTGTTTTACTCGAATGATATTACACATATATCGCCGATACAATTATGCCAACTGTTAAATTCATTTTTTTTGCTAGAATTGCAATAACGGGTTCCTCATATATGCTCGAGGTGCGTATTGTAAAGATATGGCGATTAGAATTAAATAATAATTCATAGTCTGGGTGTTAAGCAAATTATCGTTTTGTGATCGAACCGATAAATGTAATCAGGTTTTAGAAATTCATGATGATATAATTGAAAGAAGAATAATAGAAATAGAAAACGCTAAAACAATTTTTTTTAAATTATAGTTGGTCGATCGTTGGGTTGTCTTCTAAGAGCGATCAGAATTAAATAAAACATAAATCTCAGTTTGCAAGAACAATGGTTGGATTTACTTCTGATTTTCAATAAAAATCACATTGCTAGCAAAGTGCATCATTTCTAACAGTTAGCAGAACACCTTGTTCTGAACAGCTTTCAGAACACCTGCTAATTTCTGGCAAATCATTCATCCATCAAACTTTATTCACACATTTTAAAATCGCGTATCCTTCTAAAACAAATTCCTGGTTTACATCCATATATCATGTTGTCACAATCTCCATGCACCATGTCCTCCATTTTTTCACCATCCTGTCCAGGAAACGTAGGTCCACTAATCATATATCTAACTATCAAAATCGCTACCAAAGCCGATAATGCGTTATAGCATTAATGAAATCCAGTATAAATCACAGATTTTTACTATTACAACAGCTCTATATATTATGTTCGAGATAAATGTAGGCGTTCCTACATGGGCATATAGTGGTTTGCATAACGAGCAATTGCAGGTTAGGAATACAGCTAATTTCCGCACAACTGGATTACCTGGGGCCGCTTTTTGCACATTGTGTGTCGACTCGAGATTCTGCATTGATGAAACCATAAACAACGACATTATATTGGATCAGAAACTGTACAGTAAGGATTAGATCGGCTGGCAAGGAGAACCTCGGGTTTACGATTCTTGGAATTTGATGAAACTTTGCATGGTGACAGAATTGATAGTCAAATTGAAGGGTTCAAAATATTATAGGCCTATAATAAGTAATCAAAGTTTGGAGAGAAAGACCGCGTCTACAGGAGTCCCGTATGCCTTGGTATTTTTTTATTTTATAGTTAGATTATATGGTTAATTACAAATACATTTTATAACTTCTGGTGTTATTTTTTGTATATTTTATATTAATTTTCCAAAGAGACTGTAAACATTCCAGTCCGACCACGCTCATTACGTTAAGATTTGTGCGGGCGAGCACAATATGACGACAATTCACACCCACTTGGTACAAAATTGTATATATTCGAACATATGTTGGGAAAGTTGCCCGTAGAAAGTGGTTTTAATTTATAGGAACGTTTTTTGGGTATTGATAAAACAATGATAACATACATGAAGTGGATAGACGAACCGTTATATTCCTAAAACGTAGATTGTTTCCAATTTGGTTCATACAGACTGGTCAACTGGTCTAACTTTATTAGTACCATGATAATAAAAATATCACTTGTTTCTAAAATAATAGTTTGCAAGTAAAATAAAATATGTTAAGAAGAATTACTTTCTTTTACCATTTTGTACATTTCAATTATTTATTAAGTAATAACTATATGCAAACAAAAGCAGAATTGAATTACACTTTCCACTAATCGATTACTCATCAATATTGATATAATAAAAAGTAGTATTGAACTCATATAGCGTGTTTCGCAAAAAAGCATTTTATCGTGACGGCGCCAAATTGTCTGCGAATTTCGATCGATATTAAGTATATGATGAAGTCTATTTATAAGCCAACTTATAAGAAATGTCATTCTGAAGAAAATTGATATAAAAAGCAATCACTATTCGAATCAATATGTTCTCATAAAACCTTTGATAGGTGATGTGATTATGATACACTTCATATAATGTATATTAAACACATCTATATCATCACACCAAAATAATTAATTAATGGAGTATTCTGGTTTTAGAAATAAAAAAGTGTCATTAGGTTTAGATCTACATATGGAAGTTTTAGTGAAAATCATGAAATATAAAACTTACAATCTACAAAAATTAAAATTAATATAATTCTGTGTCAACTGTCTAAATAAATTAGACAGTAGAAAGAAAAAACTATAGCATGCGTAGAAAGCATTTCATATAATTATTTTTATGCTGGCGAAGGTAAATACGAACTTGGTATGACTAAGCATAATTTGGCTAAATTAAGTTGTTCTTATAATTATGAACTTCATCAAAATGTAGCTGTTATGAGCAATTACTAGATAAAAATGTAAGTAACACCTATATATCTATAATGATATATGATGATCATATAACGAACGAGCCAAATGTGACCAAGAACTATAAAACCAGTATTTTACAGTTTATTATATATTTGCAATAAGATACCTTATCTATTATCACTATGGTCTTTGGCGATTGCCGATGATCATTCATAGTTAAAAAGTGACGGGAAGTCAACGCACCTCTATTTCTGTGCCGAACGAAGCCTGACAAAAGATAGGAGCGCCTAATGGTGAACTCTTCGAACCGTAACAGATTCAGACATTTGTGCTGTATGATGCAGAAATATAATAAATAATGTCAGCACGTTGACCCATATTTAATAACTGTCAGCTAGGAAAATCGAGGCAACGTTTGAAGTCAAAAGCTTTTGGAGATAAGGAAGTAGAAAGGTTTAGTGGTGACCTTCTACAGATTTTTGTGTAGTTGTGAGAAATATCAAATGGTTTGCTCATATATTGTTTAGGATTTGTCAACAAGATGTAGCTTTACACGCAAAGTCGATTTTTTAATTGCCTTCCTAAACTTCCTAATTTGTGAGCCAATACCTCACGGTGGTTCACTGGCTAAAATCAGTTTTCACCAAAAGTTTTGCATTGTAACTAGAAAATTTCAAATGTTCTTCCAATATTGTTATATATATTTATACAATTATTTTGTCTTCCAGGGCTTTAGTGGGAGCTCCGCAGGCGGATGCTCATCAACCTGGAGTGATACGAGGAGGCGCTGTCTACAGTTGCGATGTTCGAATCGATAATCAATGCCAAATTGTACCATTCGACCGATATGGTAAGTTATAGAAATAAATTTATTATTGCAAAAAAAGTAATGTGTCAAATGCCAGTTCAAATCTTGGATCTTTGAATCAAATGTGATAGATTTTACATATTATCCACATCCATGTTTATTGTTTTTCCTACCCTCAATTTAGTTGATTTGCTAGAGAATGTGTTGGAATCAACAAATATTCTTGATAATGAATATCAATGTGATGATCAACTCATAACCCTATGAAACAAACAAATCTATTATTGATAAAGTGGTTTTAAATTTAGCACATGGATGAATAAATATAGAGTACGTTAATTAATATTCTTTTCCTTCGCCTTGTATGGCCTCGCAATAAATTTCATGAAAACATAACTGCACTCAAGACACGTGTATTTATATTCTCCGTCTCAATACGGAGATTTCGATTAAGAAATTGTTCATTTCGATGAATGAATAATGAATGTTGCGAGTTCAAACTACGGGATACAAAACTATCGTAAGAAATCCGAGTGTAGGTGTTTGGTAGAAAGCTGTTTCATTGCATTTTACTGTGCAACTAACCTTCGATTCATGCAAAACACAATAATTACTCAAAAGACACGAACCTTGAGAAATTAATGTGTTTGCAATGTTATGGCAAGGATAGTGACACAAAACAACCATTGTCAGATGTTATGGAAATAGTTTATAGATCTACATTCTCACGCGGGAAATAAAAGATTTTTAAATTGCAAATGGTATTTTCAATGGCTATGGGATTTCTGTCAGAAGCTCCAGTTCTCGGACAGCCTGATGTCCAGTTTTAGTAAAATTAGTGGTTTTCACTTGAAAATATAGCAATATGTTTACAAGCGAAAATAGCCTTTACCTCACCTCCACCTCATGGTATGATTTAAAATAGATAAACCTAAGAATATTTTATGATAGGATATAGGATGAGTTGATCTTTTGTTGACCCGTTGGCATTTCTACTATCGATAGAGTGCAGTTTCATAAGGCGTCGTATGTAGACTTCGAATAATTTATAGACATTGTTGAATGTGGTACTCCCACCTTTATAGATTTATTAAAAATTAAGCTGACGAAGATCTCACGTGGGTCGGCATTCGTGCATGTAATTTGGGTTATGATTTATAAGACTGATATTAAATGTTGCACGCGGTTTGAAATTGTCGTGCTGTTTTACATATCATTGTAAAGAATAAAGATATTTTTATATGTGGTTTTATCAACATGTTTCACTTTATAGTAGGCAGAAGTTTATATAAAATCTCATTCTCGGTAAATTTCTGGACTTGATTTTAAAAACAACAGCATCAGCACACTCTATATTTAGAACATTTAAATTTACGTAATTTCTGACAACTGAAATTAATCATGGTCTATTCAGAAACCGGCTTCAAAATTATACAGAACCCTGAAAAACTAAAATTTTGTAGAAATTAATCAAGATTGCATAGGACACTATTATCAATGATACCCTTTTATTTATTTTATCCTCTCGGTAAAACATCTTTCGTTTCTTATTATCTAAAATACGTTAGATTCCCATATCTTCACAAGAGTTTACTGCAAAGGTGTTGCTTGGCAAACACCCAGGTCAAAGATAATATACTACAGTATCACAAACATAACATCTCACATTTCCAACTACCATTTGTCCATAATACTTGCAACTTAAACATTTCTAAAACTGCATACCTCGTATACCTATAATTTATTCCAAATAACAATATCTACATTGCATGATATTATCGCTGGTATTGAAGTTCTGCTCTATGACTACAAGTTATTTACTTTTCTGTGGCAAAACAACAAATATAAATTATTTGTATGCATCTCTATGTCGAGATATCGGAAGACGATCGCCTCTCTTTTGAATTCTGCAATACTAATGTGATACAGAATGGCATTCCTTGGGAACGCGTGCGTTCTCATGATACTACTAGGAAGGGTCATGCAATTATTCGTGAAATAGTAGAAAAATAAATAAATAGATGACTAAACTAAATTGTATTACCAAAAATAATGTACAACTTGTACAGTTTAAACAAACAATGAAAATATGATTTAATAATCAAAATGCAACTTTCCATACTACGGCGAGAAGTGTTCAAACCTTGATAAACTAATTATTTTATATCTTAAATATAAATATTCTAATAAATATTTTCTTAAATATCTTTCTATTAATACTGCGAAGGTGTTACCCACACAAAATAAAATTCTACATATAATTCCAACGGTAAATATAATTTGCTTAAACGAACTGATAAGATAAATGAAGCTAATGATTAGTCGTCGCTTCTAATTATAGCCTTTTCGTATAATTATATACACCGACACTATATTTTTAAAATTCACTTCTTCATTATGGACTTGAACAGTAATTCCAGAGATAGCATTTTAATTAAATTAAAGTAGTAATAGAATGTATTTATTATAGAAAAGAGAGTTTATGATAAACAGTTTTCAAGCAAATTGTTCAAGCAAAAATTCACAATAAAATTACTATTAATACGATATAGAATTTGATTTTATACAATATAAAATAAGAATAGTAAGTATTTTGCATTTTCTTTCTTAATTGTTGAATTCTTATACAAAGGAAATGTAGACATCTCAATTCAGACTAAATATTTCTGTAATGTGTAGCTACCGATTTTTTTGAAATAAATACTTTCATAAAAACAATATATGTATATATATATATAAATATATAAGTGATTCATCATTTGCGCATCTGTTTTATACAATTTAACATTTATATTTAATTTCAATATTTTCAACCAAGTAGTCCATGAATATGTTTCTGCAGTCGACCGGATATTTAGAGCGTTTAAATTGTGTTGTCATAAAATGGAAGCATATATTTAGTCTGACCTGAATTTTATTTATATCCGACATATATATTTTCGAATGTTTTATACCTTGCAAACCATTAACAAAATCAACATGCACATTATGGACGCAACGAAATTCTGGGTATCGAGGATAACTTTTTTTCATTTTTGCTTTTTTGAACAGCAATCGTAATTTAAAGGTTTTATGAGCTTTTGTGATGATACTACCTAATTACATGGAAATTTTCAGAAGCAATCCAATTTTAATATAATTAATTGCAACATACCCCAATTTATAAACTATTTCAAACGGTCAATAAGGTCTCTCCAAATAACATTTCATGAATAGTGACTTGCACTACATCCACAAAATCACTTCTCTAAAATGTTTGTTGATACACCATTTTGCACTAGATAATCAAAAGTAAATATTGTTTTTACACACCTATTTTAATGTTTCAAACATCGTGTAAGGCTGTGGGAAATTATATTTATTTTTCAAGATAGAACAAGACAAAGTGCTTACTATTGACTGGAGAACATTGGCATGATGGTATATTATCGATAATTATAATTGTAAAGAAGCGCATCGTTCGATCTGTAAAATAAGAAAACCATCTAAGATATCGATAAGTTCAAACAAACCTTTGTATTGTCTGTTGAAAACGCGCCAATTAAATTCAATTACAATAAATAATAGATGGACAAAAGGCTATAAATACTGTAGAAAGAGGAACTCATAAACTTGATAAATCGACTTAATAATGGAATTATATGGAGTTATGACAATGATATTCATGATCAAAATTCATTTTGATTAGTAAGCCTGACATACCCAGACAAAAGACCTAGTCTGATATGCGTGAACGAATTACCTTCGCTATACTAAAAAATCAATTTTATATATTAAATCCAAATTTATTTGTATTCAACCAGCATCATCAGTATTCAAATTTGTTTTTTTAAATCTTTGATTACTGAGAAAACTCACACAGAACAGATCTGCTCTATCTCAACTCTATATAAGTAAACTCTTTTTATCCAGATTAGTCATAATATAAATACATTGTTTATATCGAAGTATAAACAAAACTTTCTTTGTCGAGTTATATGAACATCGTTGTGCAAATAATTCTCAGAATAAAGTCTATATTGAATTTTAAAATATTTTTTTTAAGTATTCGGATGAATGATTTGCAAATATAAAACAAAATTGTTGGGTATTGGATTCGCTAGTAAACTACGGAAATTAGTCGAAGTGTTTTTATAAAATTATTAATAACCAGTATACTATGGTCATCAAATCGAACCATGACGTGTATATTCGTCACATGTATACCAGAAAATGTATAGATCTGGCTAAATATTGTATAAAATATTGGAATTAAAAAATACTTACATATTAAACAAAAAGTGCACCTAAAAAAATCATACAACAGAAATAATTTTACTAAACGAACTGGAAATGATTTTCAATCAGGACTCGTGGGATCTTCTCATGTTTTATTTGTTTGGTTTATTAGAACATAGCCTCAAAATATTGTAAACATCTTAAAATTTGAGAATATATTTGTTTATCTCAAAAATTGCGATTTAACTAGCCAACAGTAACGTGTGACAATGCATAAAATTTTGCCACATTGAACTACGAAAATTTACAAAACCAGCCTGAAAATATATATATATATATATATATATATATATACATATATATTTATATATATATGTATAGGTAAAATATTCTAACATATGATTATTATAAGGAAGGCGAATATGAAGATAGAAATATCTCAGTCAGTATTATATAAATCCAGTTTGTAAGCCAAGGTCAGCCACAAGTTGGTTATGCTATCAATGTTTTTTTGTAATAACAAAAAAAATATGTCATAGAATCTTTGATCAGAAAATTTATCAGTTTGTTCGGCAAAAATTAAAAAAAAACAGTATTGATAGTATTGACACACATACCGTTTGTACATAGCTAATAATAATCGAGTCAAGCTAATAATAGATATGAATGATGAATTGGTTAACATGACATGGTAACAGTATTTTTTGTCTAACAAGTATTTTGTCTTCTTGAATATTATCATTTTTAATTATTTTAAATGTATATTTGTAGCTAAATTTGAATTCCTAATGTGCAAAACACACCAGAAACTTGTAAATACTTTCGACATATTTTTAGAAGCAATTTTATATATAAAATTATAAATATACATTAATATAATATTTTGCTATATTTTATGAGATATCTCAGCCTAAACGTATGGATTTCTAATAAATTTAAAAAAAATATTCATATAATTTTTAATTGATAACAAAAACAATATATATATATATATATATATATATATATATATATATATATATATATATGATATATATACAAATGATTTAAATAATTTATAAAGTATTCTATTGTTTCTTAATATGATAAATTATTATACTATGCACTTGACAAGCTGAGCTAATACAAACAGAAATCTATTGACCATGAAATTGCATCTTTCTAATGATTAAATTTTGAAATTAATTGTTTTCAAGGTTATAAAAATGTATTAGGATAATTGATGATGGAATGATTTTAATGAAATACGCATATATTGCATAATAATATAAGAAAAACATCATAATACTGTGATCGTGTAAGATAGTTCTATATTTTCTTAAAAACCTTCGTAGGCAGATTACATATTGAATATAATGAATAGAAAAAAAATTAATATTTCCTATTAATTTTAATTTTAATTTACACTAATTTAGTATGCATGAATTTCTTTTGTTAAACAATTTATATGTTTTTTAAAGATAAAAATAAACACACAATAGATGAGTAGAATTATCACTATAGTGTGAGAAAAGTTTTACATTTTTTTGGAAACTCTTTTTGGCTGACTTATATTAATATTTTATAATAAATATTTACATATTTGCTATCAATTTTGTTTTATACGTAGTCAAGTATTTTTTTTTGCAAGGCAAACCATATATAGCATAACCATATATAGCACAATGATAGAGTAGAAGCCACAATCACAAATATGTGATATTGATAAATCTTCACAACCGTACCCGGTCTACAATTATGAAAATTGTAGGGGCTACTATTTTAAGTATCTGTTATCCTAGGAAACATGACGTCAATAAAAATTTCATCAATCTACTCATAGAATACTCTACATTTTATTTAACTAACGTCGCATTTTCCTGATTTTTCTTTAATAAGGAGCCATATTTTATCATTTTCTACTTTCCTTACGACAGTTATATCACTTCTAATCCTATCTATTTTCTTCTTATAAAAAAAGCCATTAAATTTGTCTCTTTAAAGTCTATCAAAAATCAATGCGGTCTACAGATCGTGTTAATGTAGGGCGCTAACTCAATGCAATAACGGAAACTTGTTCTAACAAACATACTTCACCTTCATTCCATTGAACCCTATCTCAATATTAATTAATTATAGATGTTTATGACTACAGTCACTACCGTAACCTGTCTTCCATGAAGACTTAATAATAAAGAATTTAAGAATTAGGCTACATTGCAAAGTATCCATTATCCAACGAAATGACTATAAAAATTCCATCAAGCCCCTAACTGAATCCTTTATATTGTAAGTGTCAAAGATGACATTTTCCCGATTTTTCTTAATTAAAAAACCATATTTCATCCATTTCCCAATTTCCTTGCGACAGTTAACCCACGCTCGCCGTCCAGCGGTCCATATGGCGTTTCGCCTCAGAACGTGCACTGAATCACCTGCGAAGGTGACGCAACGTGTGCGCGGGCCGCGCACCGAGTTGCGATACTTCGAGTCAACATTACATAGGCGCCACGATCCGCATGCTAGTGTTCGTTTTCTTTGACCATATTAAGACAAGAGTCGAGAGACGACGGATGGTCAGGTCTCGTCTCCGAATTCAATGGAATAACGCGGTCAATGGGAATTGATTGATTGATTGAAATTTGATTTGTGTTGGAGTACTATTGTTTTGATTGCAAATGCATGTATTATAAAAATTCTACGTTTTTAAGGCACTATAAATGTACGAGTATGAACTAAAATTGTACAGAATATGGTTTACTATGATGGTGTTCAATAAATACTGCTGTATTGGTGGTGATTTTTACCTTCTCGTAGGGTAAGTTATAGTAATCGCAAAATAGTGGGGCGCATGGCATCATGCCTTAAGGCAAATTGCTGGAACTTCACGTATCATTTTTTTTTATACTCTGAAGAATTAGATTTTTGAGAAACTATTAATTTTTGAAAAAGTATAAATTTTGACAAAAATTTACTTTTTTTTGAAAACAGACTTTTTGAAAAAAAATATTTTGAAATATTTTGGAAATTCTGAACTTTTTTCAAAGCAATCGTACTGCTTTAACTGAATAAAGACGAAATATTGAAGCGCGTAAGCGCCGTGTCGCCGTCTAACGGGTAAACATTAGTACGTAACCCATAGGAATATAAACAAAATATATACTTATTGTTAAAATCTCTATAAAATATCTGATAATTTGATGTGCATATGTCTAATAATCATTTTTGACCGCCAAATGGCATTTTTTTACTTTTCATCTCCGAAACAGCTAGACCTGCCTTTATGAAAATTTGATCAGTTCTTCATCTCGTTAATACAAGTAAAATGTTTTTTGAATTATTAAAATCGGACGCTCCGTTCTCTTAAAGACTGAGTTACCATTTTTGGCACTTTTTGCCCCGTATCTTCGGAACGGCTAGACCTGCCTTCGCCAAAAACTAATCAACACGTCTCCTTATCAATACGAATCGAATGTTTTTTGAATTATTCAAATCGGTTAATCGGTGTTCCCGAAATCGTCGACGAAAATTTATATCCGCACACACACACATACATACACTACACAAAAATCCATTTTGCCCTACGGGAAGTTAATAATAAGAGTTTTTTGTATTGGATGTTGCTAAACACGAATATAATGTTAAATTGAAGGTCAAATGGCAAAATATTGAAATAAATTTAAAAAAAAAAAAACGACAAAAATTTTTACAGGATACTTAAAATCTCATAATTTTTCCGATTTTATATTTGTATGTAGTATCATAAGTCGAAATTCTCTTTGTGGGCGCAATATGGTGGAGCTCGTAAAGAACGAATTTACTTAATTTAATTTAATAATTATTGCAAAGCTTGGAAATGTTTTTTTCGCTTTTTGAGACTGTCATAGTATTTCTGGAAACTTCTGATAAAAATGGATTATATAGTTCATTAATATTTTTTGTATCAAATTCGATTGATTGAATACAATATTAATTTTCTTTTTATTATACAACAACAAAAAAATTTTCTTTTTCTATTATATAATTTGTAATATTCTGGTGTTAAATAGACAGAATTACTGATACATGTGTAATTAATACAAGTATGAAATTCTAAGCAATTTTTAAATAATGGTTGATATCATATTTCATAAATAATACGATATCAATTTTCAGTTGTGATATTGTGTTTCTGCATCCTGATTAATAAGCATTAGAGTCAATTGAAATATGAAGTAATAATATACATGTGAAAAGGATTTAATATATATAATATATATATATATATATATATATATATATAATTTATTGACAGAGATAATTGACAGAATAATAATCCTACATATCAATAATAAAATACTTGAATTATTTGAAATTTTAATAAAAAGCCCTAGCCTTGTATAAACCAAAATAATCATCATTAAATTTATTAAAGTTCTAAAATTCTTTAGGAATAATGATATTATTTTAAATAAAAATTTAATAAATATATTTTAATTTATTCGGCTTGTGTAAGCTGAAACATTGATTTTATTAAAAATTGAATAAAAAATTGAATTATAATGATAGTTCAATTGTATATTACAGGTGTGTCAAAAATGACGCGACTGCACAATTCTATTTACTGCTCTATATTAAAATAATTAAAATTCTAAAATTAATAAAATTATTTCGATTTTCAGGAAATAAAAATACGTCACGAGGCGAACAGATGGACCAAAAGTCTGATCAATGGTTTGGAGCAACCTTGAGCAGTGTTGGAGTAAATGGACCAGTTGTGGTAAGTCCAAAGTTTTTAAATATGCAACATATAATTGAAATATATTCAGTAGTTACTTTCAAAGTACATAAAAATCTGTTGATTTGCGGAATCCTGAGTATTTTACTGCCCAGGTAACAAAAAACCTGCAATACCGTATTACCCATGAGTTATCAAGTTAACGTTGGCGAGAAGATCGTAAATTACATCCGAGCAATATGTAAATTTATTACACTGTTATTATAGTCAACTATCTACATTTACCCTGGGAAATAAAGTATCACTTAATATCAATATTTTTAAGCAAAACCTGCTGAACATATACATTATAACACATGCCTTAAGATTTTTAATAATTCATGGCTTGACATAAGCGGTTGTTTGACAAGTTGTAATGAATCATATATACACTATCAATTTATAATTGACTAAGTCTCTGGCCATAATCGAATAACAGGCTTTAAGTACATATTGAATTAATATTGTGAGGAAAATGATAAGTGTTAATGATTATGAAGTGTTAAATTGTTGAAACGTAACATTAAAGGATGAATTATAGTATTTGAACTTGAATTATGGGGTACCTGTGGTTTATTAGTTGGAATTTTTCGAACGATTGGATTGGTGTAATAACAACTATTAGTTGTAATGATATTGTTGATCGAAGTATTGTATAAACCGTACTTTGAAATATTGCAATTTTATTATATTAACAGTAACTCTAACCTAAATTATATTCATATATTATTTTAATATCTACAGCAAATACTCTACATAGTTATCAAATAATTCCCAAAATATAGAATAGCTGAAACCAAATCTGAAATTCGTGATAGTTATATCATTGAATTATGCGTAAATATTATTATTCGAAGATTATATTTTATCTAAATTAATTGGACTTCAAATATTGTACATGTATTAATGTATTACCTAAGCAAATTCCCACAATAATTATATAACAATTCTCAAAATATGAAAAAGCTGAAATTAAATTTGTAATAACTATAGTTTTTTAAATTATTTGTCCTCGAAGTAAAACGTACCTCATAAATGCACTTTTCATAAATAGAGATAAGATCTATATTCAAATAATCTAATTTTATGCAATTTATACCTAAAAAATTATGTTGTTCGTCATTAGGAATAATTGTTACATATATGTTACGTATACTTACGTACATATGCATTGCAATTACATGTATGAAGAATATATATATTACATTCACGTACCAGTTGCATAAAAATACGTTGCAATTGTTACATATAGAATTAATATTGTGTAGGAAATAGTTAATGATTATAAAGTGTTAAATTGTTGAAACATAACTACACAGTATAAATTACAGGTATTTGTACTTAAATTATGGTATCAGTATTATTATTTAGAAATTCTCAAACGATTGATGTAATAATAACATCTATTAGTTGTAATAATATTGTTGATTGACGTATTGTAGTGTGTACGAGTACATGCAAATTGCAAAGCAATTTAATATACAGTGTTTTTAAACAAAAGTTTCTAAATATCTTTATATTTATTACGAAAAAAGACGGATCCTAGATTTGGTTTCAAGAGTTAGATCCTATATTTCTCTGAGAAGAAGTTATTATTCAAGAAATCGAGAATATGACTATTTAGAATAAACTATCGGCAGAAGAGTATAGTTTTACCAAAGATTTATCATTGAGTAAAAGCTAATTAATAACATAAATTAAATTTAAATTTCGAGTTATAAATTCTCGATTAATTGCATGATACATTTCTGTTATGAATCTAATTCTCAATCACAACAACTATTGGTATTGCTATTTAATTAATTGCACAAAACAGTAAAATCCATACATAATATCAATAATTATTTTCTACAACTAATTATTTATAACAATATGAATTTTACTACCTCATATTGTTCCAGAACACAATTGGTACATGTCGAATGAATATGCGACTATGACTTTCTATAATCCAAGATCAGAAAATCTCATAACCGTATTCCATTGTATCAGAGATATAATAACATGTATTGTTATAATAATAATAATAATGAAGAAAATAGCGTATACATCAAAATAATGAATTGCTGATGACAAGAAGCATTAAAAAGAAATATTGTGAAAAATGGGTAGAAGAAACGTGTTTGGTGCAACAAAAGAGTAAAGACATTGAGAGATGACTTTATGAAGAAACATTTTGAAAAAAATACTGTATATATTATCAGACTAAAGAAGTTATAGAATAATGGAAATAACTTGTTTTAAAAATTTGAATGTTTAGTCAGAATACTTGTTCAAGATTAGAACAATTTCAAGAATGTTTCTAGCATTTTGAGGTTTAAATATATATATAATTGTTTAGAAAATACCTTACTTAGCAAAACAACGTTTGCCGGGTCAGCTAGTACATTTATATATATATATACATATATATATATATATATATACTTATACTATGTATATTTAACACGTTGCTTTTTATGTAGTTTTTAGTAAAACTGATAATAAATGAGGGTCGTGCCTAAAACATTTCAACTTTTTCATTCGACACTTTGATCGACTATCAAACTTTGTGTGACACATCTGTTTAAAATACATATTAATTCTCACGAGCAAAACACTTTTAGTTTTTTCAATTAACTGATTAGGTAGAAGTGGAGAGATGACATTTTAATTTTTCCACGCCCAGAAAAAAACTTTCAGACAAAACCACCCAACATCTAATTTGTGGACACATGATAAAAGATAATGTGGTATCAAATTTTTAATTATCAAATCTCCCAGTTATCAAATCAGACGATCTATTGGCAACAACTGCTATTAATATTATTTAATAAAAAATTCTTAATAATGTTCTTGTCTTTTTTTTTTTTTGTTATCCGCAATTAATTATCATAGGTCTGATGTAGTTTTGATTGATAAAATTAAACAACAGGGATTCTTTTTTTACGTAACTCTATAAACCCGATAAATATCGTTTATAATTTATAATGTTGAATTAACATATCAATACAAACTGCTCTAAATGCAAAATTCTAATTTATTATCATTTCACGCGTGAAAAAACCATGGCGTGTCCATTGTCATATATTATTATTGGACTCTATATTCAAACGGCGTAGGTATTATAATAAGTTGACATGATACAATGACCTGGTGGAGTTGTCATCGAGGAAACTCGGTAATATTTTATTCCATATTATATACTACCATATATGTGGACAATTTCGACCACCCACATTTAATAAGACTTGATTCCTAATCAACATAATGCGCAGAAGTAAGGCAACGCCTTCTATCCATGCCTCGACAATAGAAGTTTTTTTTTTAATTAATTAAAATTTAATTCAATTTAGTATTTAAACAAACAAACGAAGTTTTTGTAAATGATACATGTAATTTTTTATGGTCTGGTAGGTGTAATAAGATTATAGTTCCACTCTTCTGATGAACTAATATGAAAGGTGTCGATGTGGAATTAGAGAGCTTAGTAGCATTATAATTTCTAAAAATATATGTTTTATTAAGGTAATTGAGAATTGCTAATGTATTGGAAGCAAGTTAATATAATATTGATCTATTAAAATATCATACAAATTGACATACACTGTATGATATGGAAACAAGTTAAATGGCTAATAGCAAATGGAAATCGATAATGATCAGATGTCACATTAATCTTTTAGAAATATCAAACAAACGCTTCATGGTACATGAATAATTGACCAATGTATAATAATTTATTATTAGATTTACCAACTGTTCATATGAGTGAGTACTAAGGAACATGAGCAATAAGTATTCATCAGAATCCACAAATTCAAGGAGTTAATAAATACAAACCAAGTCGAAGACCGTAGAAAAAGTGAAAAATGTGAAAATCAAAATTTATTTAACACTTGCATCATTTACTGAAGTTCTTCCACACAATATTACAGGGCCAGTTCACTTCTAGATAGAAATGCAACATGGTTGTTATGACAACCCTATGTTACTGACGAATATGAGTAGGAAAAACTGTCGAAATGCTATGTATTTGACAGAATTTATTTTTAGATATACATCCTAACTTAAAAACGCACAAAGTAAAAAAAAAACAATGTTATCATAACTGCGCCTTTCTGATCTATCATTGACAACACATAAGTGAAGTTAGGTTTTCTGTGTAAAACGCATAGACGCACAGAAAATTCATAACATTGTGACAGTTTTTACTACCAATTTTTATGAAAAAAGTACCGTAGCATAGCTGGTAAATCAAACAATGTAGCCCACCAAAATTCAAGCTATTACTCATACACAAGGAAGTAATAAAAATCTCTACATATTTGTGACTAGCATCTATATATAGTTCAAAAAGAATATTCCTCTCAATTACCCGGAAACGTAATCAAAAAGCAATCCTGTGTAATTTAACACTCAAATAATCTAACCCTTCTACGTACTTAAATTTTTTATCACTGTTTCGAAAACATTAAACGAGGCGAAGAGTACCATCATTCAACATATATTATACTTGGCTTGGATGCATTTGTAAAGTGTTAAGTATATGGACATAGATAAAAACAGTCGCAGTCACATTATTTTATTCCTGTTATGGTTACATTAAACTAGATGACTCAATGCTTTATAATTTTGTTTTATTGAGTAAAACCGTTGGATGATTTTATTACTTGGAAACTGGGCGAAGATGTAATGGACAGAGTAGTAGTTACACAGATCTTGGGTTCATAAACAAATGAATGTGTTAAAAGACAATATCTAACAAATGCTTCCTGGACCGAGCAGTACAACTTAAACTTAGTAATAGTTCAAGCAAAAATATGGAACAAAAGTAATAAGTATCATCATAAATTCTGCCAACATCCAAATCCACAAATTCAAGAAGTTAATCAAACACAAACTAACTTGTAAGCATATAAAAATTTACCAGCAGATTTATAAAGATAAGAATAAATCTAACATCTGATAATTTTTAACAGGGACAATCTTCTCACAGAGAGGACGACCTCTACACAAGATTCAATATGAGAAATAGATATCTTTTCTGATTGTTGACGAGCAAATGCATATTTTTCAGAAGTCTGTATATGGAATTATATATGACAAATTATGAGAAGATAATGAAAATTCATCTATTATTCTTACCAAACTTGTGATTTTTTTCTATTTCTTAGACAGTTTGTGGAACCAATAACACGATAATAAATTAATCTCAAATGGGTTCATTTCGATGACAAATATACCAAACAAAATCTTAAATAGACACCTATATGTACATATAATGTCATGCTTTTCTCATTTACTCTATATTTAGAACTATATTTGTCGTATGTCTGCCAAAAGATACATTGGATTTTATGTAGTCTTTCTATTTTCGAATTCTGTGATGACTCAGTTCATTTTATATCTATGTAGATTGAAATACGAATTTAATATATTTTTTGAAGAAATTATAAGGCTTTATATTGTTTTTATTGTTGAACAAATAAGTCTCGGTGAAAGAAATATTGGGATAGAGACGTCTGATGACAACTTTGAGGTTGGATGGATAAACAGAAGATTTATTTTAAATTTCTATTCTTTTAAATAGATTGTGACAACTTTAATGAACATAGAACAACATAGTGTGATTTATATTAGGAAGTTTCAACTACACATCGATAAAAAAAATTCAGGAGTTGACTAAAATTGAAGACAAAAAAAACTTCACGAAATAGATTTAAATATAATCCTAAATCTATTACCATTTTATAATTATTATTTTTATTTTTTCAGGCCTGTGCGCCTAGATATGTCTTCAGATCTAACACGATAACCAGTACAAGATCTAGTCAAGTCAACACAAGATCTAAGGAAGAAAAGCGAGATCCTGTTGGCACGTGCTACTTAGCCAAGAACAATTTTACTGAATTTGTTGAATTTTCACCTTGCAGAACAAGTAAGTGAAAAAAATATATTAAATTTATATCGGTATATAGAGAGAGTAGAGTAAGAACTACCAGTATAGCCCCGGCGGGTAAAGGATGGGACGAACCGCGATATATACATGTATGTAAAAACATCATTCAAAATTGTTATATGATGTATTCATTTCTAACTTAAATGCTATCTCGTACAATAGCAAATTTCACTTCAATCGCGTGTGAACTTTACGCGCACTCTTTCTTGAGATCTGCGTGAGTATTGCGAAATAAACAAAATATTCGGTTGCCTTTTAATTACTAATAAAAATTTTTACTATCGTTGACAAAGTTAAAATTAGACTAAATCGAGTTCCATCTTTTAAAATAGTTCGAAACGTTTAAGTCCCTAATTCAGTGGATTTGTTTGTCGTCCCGCGGTTCGTCCCATCCTTTACCCGCCTGGGATATACTGGTAGTTGTTACTCTCCTCTCTCTCGACAGCCGCCGAGGAGCTAGAAATAGCCCGCTACCAGAGTTAGAAGTTAGCGTCATTCTGATTTGTAAACATACGAGTCGAGCGGGAATTCTTCTAATAAATGTTTACTGACCAAAAATATAAAATTCAATCCGTATAAAAATAAACTGCACTAAGAATAATATGAAGGATGATAGATGTATTCATAACAGTGAAAGTATCGGGTGGGGAAGATTTATCAATTGGATCTTAAAGACCAATGATAATACGTAGAATGAAACGTAGAATATTTTCGAATGTGATATTTGTTTTTAGTTTTATTATTCAGAAACATCTCCAAAATAGTGGCTGTTCGGACGTATTTTTATATTAATATATTGGCCTGCAAAAGAGCGATCATCATGGCATTGAGCTTTTATACCGGGTAGCACAGAGTAGGACAGATTTACTTTTCAATTCCAAAACGAAAGACCACGTGGTAATGAATTACAAATAATAAATATATACAAACTTCGAATCAATTAGAATCTAGCAACAAATCAGTAATTTTAATGAGAATTTGCAACAAATACATAAATTATAATATTTTTTTGATTGGAAAAATGATAGGTATTAAAAATAATATATAGGATAATTCATAACAGTGAAACTACTGTTGGATTTTACCATGAATTAAATATTGTAACGATGCAATATGAAATAGTTGTGGGAAAATTTAACAATGAGTATTTCGATTTTTATTTCATCATTAAAGAATATCCACTAAGAATCATATGTATGATAATGCATATCTCAAAAATGCAGTTAGTCTATCTAATTGTAATTAGTACAAATGATGAGTTAATATACAAAATTCTCATTTCAATAAATTCTATTACAATAAGAATTTTGTATCTTACTTCGTCATTAAGACTAAAATTGTACCCAACCCAAAGCAATTTTACCTAAAGCAGATTTGTAACTCTTTAAAATCATCTTTTCAAGTCATTATTTGACTTTTAAATATTTTATATCCTACAATATTATTTTCGGCAACTCTTTTGAAAATACTTTTGATTTAAAATAAGAAACTTATGTGCATGCAAAACTTACCATTCTCGATGTGATCTGCAAAGAAAGAAAAAATGGATTAGAAAATGCTCAATTAATATTTATAATAATAATATTATTTTATAGTGTAAATTTTTTCTAAGAAAACTTGTCGCTGGCGTAACACATCGATTAGTTCAATATTACAATAAAAAAAATTAGTATACAGGTATTTTTACTAGCTATTTTTCTAAATAACAAATCTCTAAATAACAATCATTAACATGTAAATTTAAGCTTAATTTTCTGTTATTGATTAAATTATGAAATATCAATATTATTCCAATTGCAATATATAGTCTTGTCAATTATCAATATTTTCATTTTTCAATTCACAATTACAAAATTATATTATATTTAATTGGTAGTGTTCTTTATTAATAAATTATGTAACCATGTAGAAGAATGTTCTACACGGGTATGTTTAAATAACGGACATTATTTTGTAGTCCTCCTTCGAGCTTAAAAGTTCAGTCACAAATCATCTTTTCACCTTATGGCACTAGAAAAAAATCCTTATATAAATTCAAAGAATTAACTTAATACAAAAAGTATAAAAGTATAAAAACCACGGCCGTGAAAATTAACTAAAATAACTGGTTCCAGTTCATAGTCAACCTTTGAATAAGATGAAACGAAGAAAGGGCCATCTGTGTTAATCAAACGGTGCGCGATGACACGTGCTCGCACAAAAAATAAAAAAAATGTTAAAGGTATAAAGCAGAACTCACAGCAGGATGTTTATTGTATACAAGAGTTACCCTTCGTCTGTCTATGTGAGGTATATTTTAATAAAGATGTTGCCAGAAATGTAGGAGAACGAGGAATTTACTTCTATCTAAACTATCACTGAGAGTTTCATATAAGACGCCATTTATTTAAAAAAAAATCCTTTAACATTTTTAACTTCCCGAAGGAGAAGTTTATGTTTAATAAAAAAATCCGATTCGCTAATTTTATGTTTTCTCGGCGTTTCAAGCCATTCTCAATTGAATGAGACCAAATTTGGAAAAAGTAGTAGTATGTAAAAGTATGTGTATTTGTGTGTGTGTGAACAGATTTTTTGCCATAAATTGATATTGGTTGGAAATCGTGCTGAAGTTAGTTAGTTAGTTTTTTGTAAAGATCAGCCGGCCCGTTTTCTTGTAATAAAGTGTTAAAAAATTTTTTTTCGTCAATTTTTGTGATTTCTTTTTGACGGTAGATACCATAGTCTTGTAGGTCGTACTGAAGTATTACGACTCTACGACAAATAGATTAATGTTGAAAATTCATCAAAAAATGTTACCAACGTCTTTGAAATGCTAAATCTTCATATACCTGATAAACCTGGTTAGAACTCATACATCTAGAAATGTGCCTAATGAAAAACGCTAGAAGTCATATATTTGCAAATGATCATTTATACCTTTCGATTCTCAATTTCAAGAAATTGAAATTTCTTGTTAAGGATATTAGAAGTAAAAGTCAGGTAAATATATGTGGGCCGAGGACATTCATTCTAAAACAACTTACGACGACAATTTATAGAAATCGACGTAACATAAGTTACACAAAACATTATCGTTAATCAAAAACAATATTTGAATTAGGAAAGTAATGTTTCTAGTATTGCTTGATAACTAAACCGGTCGTTCTCGAAAAATTTAAAGGAATAAGTATAAAATAAAGTTAATAGAGCTGAGATATTTATATATCACATTTTTTTAAAATGCCATGTAGATGATATGGATTATTTGAAAAACTTGTACCAATTTTTTTTTACGATTTAGTTGAAGGTAGGAGCTAACACCATCATATTTACAATAATGATCACCTTGATCCCATTTAGAATAATGTCCTTTTGTTAAAACATTTGCGTCATTCTCTACTTGAAAAGAATTATCGTAAATGCAATGCCATTCTAAATTAACTAGCATCCATAATTTCGAATTTATCCAATAATAGCAATATTCGAAAAAATGAGGTAAGATTCTGGATGGAATTTTTTTAAGGACAAATTTCACGTTGATACGTCTTTTCAATCGAAAAGGAAGAAATAGCCAAAATAAAAAAAAACAAAATTTGGACATATTCGTGGTACTTATAGTTTAATTTATCATGTTGAAATAAATGCTTTTCAAAGTCTTAACGATCGTTATAAATCTTACGGTAGAATTCGCCCATCAATTCGCCCATCAATTTCTCATTCCTCCGAATAATTATCCGAGAATTTATATACTCGTGAGTAAATATCGAAGTATAAAATGAAAATAAAAACTTCTTTGGTGGTGTACTTGCAGTATGCCGTTATTTATTTTCACAAGTTACTGTTTGTTTATTGTGCTTTATATAGTCAGGCCGTGTAGAAGGAAGGCACAGAATCATCAGATATACGCTCCTGATTGTCTGACAAAATAGAAAGAGCGCCAATTATAATATTTTTTCAAAAATTGATTTATTTTAATATTTAAAATACATATCCTCGTATGTTTATATAGGGGGTACGTGGCGTAAGGTGTTGAGCCTTCGCTTTGCAATTACATGATAGCTACCCTTATATCAGGCAGTATTGATATCAGTACTCATTTAAAAATATACATGAAAAAATTTGCTTTTATGTGAAACTACACCTTAGATACTACTGTGCAAAAACATTAATCAGGCATTGGATACGGATATAAAAATAATGTAGTGAAAAATAATATTAGGATCTCATCTCATTTAATGTTTCCTTTTCCTCAGATAATATCATAGTGTGCATTTTATAATTCAAAAAGCAGAAAAATCTTCATAGAAACTTCTAACTTACTACGTTCATATATTTTAATATCATTTTTGAATAAAATACCTTTTTACTACCCACCTAAACAGATCTACAATCATGACAAGTTATCAAATGCACGTTCGTTCCAGAGGCTCTAAACTTATGGACCGTTAAACAATAACAGTTTACAAACAATGGACTTTACACAATAATCAACAACGACCCTGGCTGATTATAATCACTTGTTCTAAATGGATTTTCAGAAATTTCTTTTAAATTATTGCATTTTTCACTTGCAGAAAAAATATGCAGAAGCATTGTCTCCGAAAATAAAATATGAAGCCTGGTGAAATTTATTTCAAGAGCTTAATGTTGTCAAGTGTTTTGTTCCCCGAAATCCTCTTTTGTAGAGTACACAGAAGCTTTGGATGAAAATTTTAATATTTTGTAAACAAAACTTCCTGGAAAACTTAAGAAGGTTTGATAAGTTACGGGGCTTGAAATTATTGAACCGAAATATTTTTGCTGTAAAAATTTACACTGATGATGGGATAACGTTTGTAATTTAAATCTTTGTGAAATATAGTGAAAAACAGATTGCGGAGCCTAAAATAAAATTTCTCAAAATATTGTTTTAAATAAAATTGCACATGAACTGAAAATCATAATTAATAATATTCAGAGTTATAGATGTGTACTGTTGCACACATATTGAAAGACATTATATTATTTATTTTATTTCAAGAACATCTAACAGCATATATGAATCTAAAATAACGTTGTATAGAAATATAATAGGCGTCATATTGAAACGTGCTTTTGTCATAGTTACGTTTATTTATTGCAACTTGATGTTCTCATATTATATTTGTCTAACTTTGACTCAGGTATGCAGAATGATTTATACAGAAACAAATTGGATATATCACATTAAAAATTCCATATTAAAAAAAATATATGTGAAATAGAAAAATTACACAGTAAATATGAAATGCCCTTGAATTATAAGAAAATATTAAAATATAATGTATGTTAATAGTCAGTTAAAAAAATATTTTATTATGATACTTCACCATTAAATTGTTTCTATTATAGACGCACATAAATAATAAAATTGCTTGGAAAGAAGTTTCTTCAGCAGTTCAATTTGCAATGAATGAAATTAAGGAGTTTTCGATTAGAACAATTTCATGTGTGACATACACATGAAAATTTAAGTTTTAATAGAAATATTATATATATATATATATATATATATATATTTATAATTAGGTTGGACCATTTCTGATTATCTCTCTATGACAAACGCCTATTTCTACGCAATGATCACAAACAATTGGAAACTTTCCAAAATGTGCAGTAATTGAGGTTGAGGTTACATTTACATGTAATTACATACGTCTTCAATCCAAAAAATATTTCTATAAACCATATTTAACATTTAAATGGAACATACTATATTCGAAATAATAGCTATAATTTTATTTATAAAAGTAAATAAAAAATTACTATCGATTATTATTGAGCAATTATAAATAAAATACCAACACTTACACTTATTTTAAAATACGTAATAACTAGTAACAATAGGCGAGATTTAATGAGTCTTTCAATTTAAACTTTCAATAAACTCGTTAAACTTCCTCTGAAATCAAATATTCCTGATATTAAATTTAATATCATTGTTTGGCCGAAAACTTGAATGCAACGGCTAATAATAACTTGTCGTTATTCACTGCGAACGGCTATAAAACAGCTGTCCGCGTTAGTTATGGTCGAGTTTACATCTAGAAGTCCGGAATTATATTATTCTGTTCCTGAAATGCAATGCTATTGCATAAATAACTGTATAAAAATAGTTGCTGTTGTTCAAAATAAGATTTTAGTAACGCCGTTAAATATCTGGAGCATAATATAACACTAATAAAATTTTCAATTGATCAACAGACTAGACTGATATTAAAAGATAGTATATAACCGTACACTAGATCATAAATTGTTTTCACAAAGAAAGCACTAATAACATTTTTACAAAACCGCAAAATATACAATTGATCAATAGACTAGACGAAAGTTCATTAAAGCAAATATTTGCAAACTAGATCATACAATGTTTTAGCTATAGATCATACGGGCATGTTTAGGTTACTTGTTATGAAGTAAAACATTCTTTTTGTAAAAATATTAAAATTATATCATAATACCTAAAAAATAATTTGTACATATTGAAATGATAATGATAATCTAAATATTTCTAATAATTACTAAAAATCCAAAGCTCTGGGCTGAAGATTGACCTTTCATGAATTTGGGAAATAATTATATAAATAAATAGTACTAGTGTTTAGAATGTGATCATATGCACTGTATATATAGACTAGTAAAGTCATACAAAAAAGTACATATGTATTTTAAACATTTCATCCTCACAATCGTTCAATTCGATCAATGACATTTTTATATTAGAGATATAATCAAATTGAGTCCTCAGAACGAAAGTATTATAATATAAACTGACGTTCCTTATACGGAACACGTTTTCCTTTGCAAGTTTGATTGGCGCTACTAAAACTGTACATGTTCTATCTAATTTTGATCTCAGCATCTCTCTTGGTCCATTCGACCATGTAATTGTTACCTAACAATTATTATTTATTCAGGACGACAGGTAGAAATCAGATTTGACTTTGAAGGATATGATGTCTGAATGTAGGTAGAAATATAGTAGAGAATGAAATTAATAGAAAAAATTCATGAGTTACCTGAAATTTGAAAAATTGTGTTCTCATTTTTTAATCAGAATTCTAGTAATGAAATGAAAATGATGCATTTTATTTATAGTGATAATTTAAGTCGTGTTTGTTCTAATAATTTGTATTATGATTTTAATAAATTATTATTTTTTATCAATTTATTTTATACAATTGCTTGCTTTTAGACTAAATTGCAGCCCTTACAACCTTTACACAATTTTACAAAAAAATTGAAATAATTTTTAATTATTTAATATACATTATTTTTTTATAAAATATAATGTATTTAATATCAAGTAAAGACAAGTCATACATTTTTTATAAATAAATGAATGAATGCTCTCATTTCTTAGCTAACGCTATAAAGTGATTCATCAAAGACTATCGTTTTCTGTAATTGAGATAAGTTCAATGACATGTTACTATCACTAGTTTTTTGTATAGCATTTTATCAATGATTGGGTTAAAGATCTTGTCTAATTATTGTTCGTCTCTGGGAATATATGTAATTTGTAAAAACTCTTGTTTACAATCACATGTCTCTGATATCAATGCCTTGGTACAAGTTCATAGAAAGTAATTATATATATATATATATATATATATATATATATATATACACTAATATGAACTAATTTGTATTGGTACAATAATTTAATTTTTTTTATTAAGAATGCTCAAAAAACTCAGTACATGTGAACTTCAAAACTGCTTAATTTTGTATTTCTTACTCATATAATTAAATTTGTATTTCTTCGAAATTTATTTCCTCTAGTGATAGCAATAAAATTAATATGCGACACACGAGTATCACATCTATTTCTGGGGTTGTGAAAATTTTATTTCCAAAATCTTCGGTGTCATATAACAAGGGATGCAACGCACAGGACGTGACTGGGTTTTAAATAAATCATTTTTATTTTTAAGATGACCCGAAACGGATAATGTTCACATCTTTGCGGTTGAGATAAAACTAGAAAAATAAAAGGTCGGTGGTGTAATTTGCGGGAACCGTGAAAAGATGAAATTAGATAGTTTTTGGTAGGCAAGTGTTTTGCTTCAGACATTATTTTTTTCTACTGGCAGTTTCACCAATTTGCCTTAAGGCATGTTGCCATGCATCAATAATTATCAAATTATTATCAATACCAGACTAAATGATCCAATCCATGCAATAGAAATTATTACCAATGTGTCTCTAAATATATAGTAAGAACACTGCAATTACGTGTAATTGTTTCAAAAGTGATCCCAAATTATACCAAAGTAGAGCAGAGCAATAGAAATATAAGCAAGGTCCATATAATGACTTCTAATGTGCCGAAAGTTGTGCAATGTTCTGGATTCTAGCGCAAACTCCTTGCACGTGCGGACATCCGGCCTAAGTTTAGCTCTTGTGGCAACATCGGGTTGAGAAAAATATTTTAAAATTAGTTAAATTTCGACACTAATGTAATAGATTTATTTTTAACCAGAAAGGCAAGGGGTAAATTTTCCTTTTTTTAGCTTTACCTTTCCCTTCGGATGTCCTAAGGTAAAGGTAAAGCTAAAGGTAAAGGTAAAGCTAAAGGTAAAGGTAAAGCACCAGATATACTCTACCTAAATCTGGTGCTTAACTCTTATCTTTACTCTACCTATTTTATATCTGGTACTGTACCTTTATTCTAAAATTATTCATATATAAGTATATGAACTCTGGAAAGGAGATGAAACACTCTGAACTTGCAAACACTATTTTCAACTGATCGAACAATCGATCAATTCGATCTATTCCATAATCCAATTTCGAGCTATTATTACCATCACTAATACGTCTATTAAGATCAAGACTTCTGAAATGAATGCGGGTCTCAGAAATGCATTTCTGTATACCAAACATAAAAGTATGTATGCGCAACACTTGAGCAGATAATTGATTTAAGACATCCTATAGAAAGTTTATCGAAAATTTGTTGCCTCGTAGGCTATAAAAGTCAGAATAAACAATCTATAAAATATCACTAGCGAAATTAAAATGATTGAAATAGAATTATGATTAATATCAATAGTAGTTGGTAGCAAAATCATACCAAGGCGTATGAGGCGTTGTCCTCTGTATAAGAGCATATGTATAAAACTGTATTAAAATCTTTGTTTTTACAAATTCCTAAATGTCATGACACCATAGACCTTACACAACATGGACTCCTCATATGCTTTCCAATTCATAAAGTGTCAAAAGATAGAAGGAAACTGTGACGTCATTTAGTGAACGAGCGTTGCCGACAATTGTGGAATACTCCCGATTGATTAAGTGGCATACTATATTATAATGTATAATATATAATATATAATATCGTCTATTGTTTATGCAAATCGAACATAAAACATTTACTTTTAGGTTAAGCACGTGACATATGACATTTAACCAATCGGGAGTGTTCCACAATTGTCGGCAACGCTCGTTCACTAAGTGACATCACAGTTAAAAAGTAAAACCCTTTTATCTTTTGACACTTATTTTGCGCTCGACTAGAAGTCCATATAGAGTAAGTTCTATACATGACAGGTCTGATATTTTGTTTTTCTACTCCGCATTCATGGCCAACTTGTGTTGCCACATCACTCCCCACGTAACTTCAGTAATACTTCATTTACTAATATTATTAATAATTTTCTAGATTATTATTTGACTTCAGAACAAAAAATTTTGATCGTATTCATAAATTCCTTACACGTATCCTGATTTGTTGCCACACAAATACAAATTCTGTTCGACATTTGAAATAAAGAAATTATTGAACTATTAACCGATTAGTGAATTTTTGATAAAATATAACAAATAATACTTATGATTGTTGTATGTGAGCTAAAAGCACATAAAATTTTGTGTTGTAAGTCAAGGAGATAAAATGCTGTCAATGACAAAGTATAATTTTACTAGACCTGCTGCAATTGCTTCGAGGTTTTCAAATCTAAGGCAATAACCAAATGTGTTTTTTTTAAGTACCTCAAAATCTCAATGAACAACTATTCATTACAACGTTATAAAAATTTATCACAGCTATCTAGAATATATAATTAACGACATTAATTAGATAAACGATTCTAGATCAGTTCCATGTCAGTAACACATGCATCTGATTAATGCTCGTTATTTAATTGTTATTTCATTTTAAGTACAAGTGTTTAATTCATTCCATTGGAACAGATGTGGCGACAAAATTCTTCAGTTATTTTCTCATATAGGACTGAATTGAGATGATTAATAAAAATTGGTTAAAAGATAAATTTAATCACAATCAATAAATTTTTTTCACATCACAAAATTGCAAGTCCAAAAGCTGAAAATAACAACTGTATCTACTTCCTCTCGGTCGTGTGAAACATAACCCACATGTTCCGACTTCCTCGCATAGTTTTCGGGTTTTTGGGGAAAAATACTTTACAAAAACAACATTACAATTCTAGTCATGGTATCCGCAATAAATGTACGATCTTCGAAAACCATGTTCCCACCTACGAGGACTTTTGTAAATGAACATCACGGTACGGTACACTGCAAACACATGCCACATTTTACGAACAGATGTGGTTGACTTTTTAGGTTTTTTATTATATGAATGAAAGTTAACAGAATTTTTGTGTTCGATGATGTTAGGAGAGAACAAATATACAATTAGTTAATAGTCGGGATCGTTTTGTGTTTGATCAGGGTGGCAGGAACGAAATTTTTAGATGTTTGATACAAATTGATGATTTATTATATATATTTACGTTTCAAAGGTTTCTGAACATGTTTACATACTTTAAAAAAATGATGTATATATGTGTCTCGAAATCGTCGACGAAATATTGTGTCCGCACATACACACATATACACACACATACATTTTTTCTGAGGTATGCCAAAATGTTCAGAAACCTGAAAACCATAAACGTGAAAATATGCAAAAAATTTCATTTTCAATTTTTGGCCCATTATATTACTATAACTTACCCTACGAAAAGTTAATAATCTTCTGGAGAAAATAGATGCAAAATAATTAAGCCAGAAATAATAATTAAGTATGTTAAAAATATATCAAAAGTAGAAAGGGCAGTTACTGCTCTTGTGTTGACCCAATAAATGTTGAGGTAAACTTTTTCGGTCAAACATTAGAAAAGAAATTTTTGCATAAAATAAAATAAAAATTTTTGGAGAATAGTAAGTTCTGGCTAATATCCTACTACTTTTTGAAGTATACCCGGTTCATCAAACAATCACCATTAGTAGTCTTGTAATAAACAAAGCTCTCATGTAAACAGAAGTGAGTTTATTTTATTATCATTTAATCTTCTTATAAATATTTCCTATTCACTCATCAAAGTAATTAATTCAAGTGACACTTGCTTCTTATGTACATAGAAAACAACATGCCCATATTTTTGAAAGCTTGATTTGAGACGTTAATTACTTTACATACAAAGAAACATACTTCAAATGTACTCGAGCGTCATTAAGTCAAACATTGGAAGGAACTGTTGGAAGATGAATTTTAATTAGTGCGATAAAAATGCATTTACATTCATGGTAAACTTAATAATATTGAATAATATTCTTTATAATTTAAAATATGGATAGAAACAAAACCATATTCAATTCTGCCAGGACAAAAAAATGTATGGCATTTGACAGTTTTTACTACCTAAAAAGGAGCGTAACATAGTGTTGCCATAACAACGCTATGTTACGGTCTATTTTACTAGAGAATTGGCTTATAGCATGTAGGACCAGTATTTTTATAACATTTATGTCGATGTAATGATCAAGTAGTCCGAAGAAATATTTGGCACATTATAATTAGGCCCTTGGTATTCCAATAAAATCTCTGTCATTTAATTCGAGGAACCATCTCCGTCGCAAGCGATGCACGAATAATAAACGACAATTGAATGATAAATCGTTTCAATCAAACAGTTTGATTTACAAATTATATTCCTTAACGAAAATGCGATTTGACGACTTCCATTGTATTCATCTCCGGGCACGTAGATGCATCTGCACATTTGCATTTTATTTTTGCATAGGGAATAATTATATTTATTTAATAGTGTTTGAACGTACGTAAACATCGAATATATTGTCGGAACAATTCAACGAAAATCTTTGCTTATCCTAATAACAAAAACAGAAATACTATCTTTAGTGTGAGAATATAGTAATGCACTACCTACATTACGTATCATAAACATTAAAAATATTTTAATTCTATAATATTTTTCACAATTTTACTAATATAACTACTACTCCAAAAAAGTAAATGTGCAATTACATTTTGGCTAGTTTTACCGATTTACATTAAATCACAATCAGAGCAATTAATTTGGTACACCAGGTATTTAATACGTTTAATATTGAATAGAGTTTAAGGAATGAATATATTTATTGCCTTTAAGACCAGAAGAAGTAAAAACACTAATTAAATACTCAGAGCATTAATTGTTTCTTCAAAATTAATGTTTCATCACTATAATTATTGTAAATACTAAACTCTAAAAAAGAAGTTAAATATATTTTATCACGTACATCATCATAAAAGGAAAATATTCAATTTTAATCTGCTTGAAAGAAATACATGTATTAAATCATATTTATAATTTATCTCCAATATATAATATTTATCTGTAATGTAATGAGTTATATTTATTGACTATATAATTACATGTAATTTATTTTTAAATCTTATTTTATATTTTTTTTAATTTATTAGATGATATAAAATGAAACGATTTTTATAACATAATATAAGAACGAGATGTATATATTATGTATAGAATATCTAATATTAAGTAAATATAAAGGTTATATTAATTATAAAAATAATTTGTTAATCAATAATAATACACATATAAAGTAAATCTGTGCGCGTATAAGCATTCACAGACATATAGATCCAAAATTATTTTTTTGAGTTTGTTACATTTTCTGATGCTGTTTTTTTTAAATATAACAAATCTTATTTCTTTATCAATTATTTGGTTTTATTATATTACATTTTAATGTAAGTATTAATATATATAAACATTTATTTTTCAGCCAACTGGGGTTATCATAGACAAGGATACTGTCAGGCTGGTTTTGGAGCTGCCTTATCAAAGGTAAGAAAAGTTCATGTAAAAAATTAAAATTAAAAATTGATTTAATTGTGTACTAGAGAGTATATTAGAAGGACATTACAAAAGTATCTAATCTAATGTATTGTATTAATGTTGCAATAGTAACAGATTATTGACCAGAGAACTGTTACAACTCCTAACTAATAAAAATTATTTTGGAGTCTCAAAAATGTGTATTTTTCTAGTTTTATTGCTCTATCGTAAACCAGTATTAACACGTAACTCAAAATTTCATTTTTTTATAATATTATTTCAAATTTATAATCATTATTAGGTAAATTAATTTTAATTTTACTTTATTACCAGGATGGGGAACGAGTTTTTATTGGCGCACCTGGAAGCTGGTATTGGCAGGGTAAGATATTAATTTTTAAAAATAAATTGAAAATGCAATTAAATGACTACTATTCAAATAATTGGACTCAAAATAAAGTATTACGATCACTTAAAATAGTATTAATAAAAAAAAGTAGGCACGAGAAAAAAACTAGATAATTTTGTACTATAAATATATTGGATAGTAGATATAATCGAAGTATAATAAAAATTATTCATTGTTTATTGAAAAGTGTTAAAAAAATTAATTACTTTGAATCGGTATTTTAAGTGAGATATATGTATCACCAAAAGAAGTAGTAGTAGTATTCAATACTGAAATTGAAATTCAACATCTTGAAATGATTTTTTAATCAACTTGTATTTGTCTCCAATCCTAAAAATAAGGCATATAATTTTGTATAATGTAATTTATACCTTAAAATATTTATTTATTATTAGTAATGGTAGTTTTACATGTGTTATTACATGATTGCCTTCTTCCGGCAATTGCATTACAGGTCAAGCCTACTCGGTGAATTCGAAACTGAACTTTCCCTACAGTGTGCCCAAAGATATCGAATTCGGATATATTGATGAGAGAGGTAACAATTGTCACCGAATTTTCCAGTTTTCCCCAAAAATTGCTAACGCGTTCGTTGTCTCACATTCCAACATTTTGCATAATATTGGCAGACGGTTGGTTGGTGTTTGTTGGTTCGAGAAATGAGAAATTTATCCATAATGACCGCCTCGCATATTTATTGCCTTTGGCTTGCCGTTGACTCCTTCATCGTATAATCATACTTATTATCACTGTTAGTTTTTATGAGTAATTGTCATCGTTGTCGCTTGCATTGTTTTGAAAATTTGTATTTGAGAAATTGCATTTGAAAGATTACTTGAAGTATCCATGCGGATTTGCTGCGCCCAACGTGGATAACAATGCTAAGTTCACGCCTTCCTATTTTATTTGCTCAAAAATATAATTGCTTGAATAATTTTTACAAAACTACTTAATTAAAAGTGCAGACTTAAAGTAATAATGAGTAGAAAACATCTATTCGAATATGAAGCCAGGATTTTTTGAAATCAAACTCACAAGGTCAACCGAAGTTATTCTTTATTAGTATTTTGATATTTGCTATAAATTTTTTACATTAAAAATGTAATGCTATCAAAATATAATATTTTTTAAAAATATGGGTTGTATAAAAATTAAGAAATTTTAGTATTTATTATCAATGTATTATTTGTAATTCAAGATGCACCGAAATGAATATAGCCGAATAGCGTCAATGAAATAAATAATGTTAAAAATATAATAAAAACACAGAAATAAAGTATAAATATAAAAAAAATTAAGAATAAAACAAAGGAGAAGAAAGAGAAACGATTTCTTCATGAAAAAATAAAGAAAGCAAAAAATGAAGAAGCAAACAAAAAAAGAAAGAAAGAAGGAAAGGAAAAAAAACATAGGAATAAAAAATAATGATATGAAGAAAGAAGCAAGAAAGAAAGAAGGAAGGAAGAAAGTAAGAAAGAAGCAATAAAGGAAGAAAGAATAAAGAAAGGAAGAAGGAAGGAAGAAAGAAGGACGAAAGAAAGAAATAGAGAACTAAAGATATAATAAACCAAACAAACAAACAAAGAATGATATTTATTCATTTTTACAAATTTATATTCAATTCGATTACACTTAAAATTTTCAGTTCATTAAAAATTACGGATTTTCAAACAATGCGCAAAATTTTAATATCATTGAGAATGTAATAAGCAAAAGCATTACTAGTAAAAGCTTCAAGATCAAGCTTGAATACAAAGCATGTTTATAAACTCATCATTTTTATTTTTATATTTTTTTACGTTTTTATTACATTCTTAAATCCATCATTGAAAGCTGTCATGTACATAGCTTTAAATTTGGCAAAACCTTGCAGATCTTGCATGTTAGACAGAATTTCTGGTTTTTAGTGGTTAAATTGATGATTTCTCTAAACATGCATGAATCTGTGATGTTTTTCCAAGAAGTAAGTACATAGTAGCTTTTAAGCTTCATGTACCATGTCAAATATTAATGCTATAATAAACCATTTTGATTTAATGATTTCGATTTGAGATATCCCATTAACTCATAATATTGAACCCCAGGTAATTCATTTGGCTTTTCAGCGTTGATCGTCGATTAGTCGGAAAGGATGCTGATGGTGCTGGACCAATTCATAGTTGTTCATTGTATAGTTATTTATTTGTGCTCTTCTATATATGGAATATTTTATAATTAAAAGCATATATTATAGTTATTGCGATTTAATAACGCATATCATGATTATTATATGCATACATCGTGGTAAAAGCAAATCAATGATAAAGTTTCTATATGAATTTAATAACATATCTATGTAATTATTTATGCAAATATAGATTAAAAATTCCATAAATAGAATAAACAATAAACTGAATTAATGCTTTAGTCGTTTCTTTTTCAGTCTTGCAATATTATTTGAATATTATCGACGTGTAATATTTAGCTTGTAGAAGAAAAATTAGCCAAAACCATGCATTTACGACAGCAGCTAATTTTAATTCTTAAATGCTTCATAGACAAATCAATTAGGTTAATAAACATACATCCCTAAGTTAAGCCTTAACAAGTGTATTAAATCCAATTTAATTTTAATAAAATAACTTTCAACTTCAAATAACTTGATTCAAGTTTTAGCTCGGAATGTTTGAGGAGTAACATGATTTATAATTTGGTGTTGGCTGAAAATGCTAATTCTAATTATAAATTAATACCGAACTAATATAAATACATAAGTCTAATTTTTTCAATAAGATAATAAATAAATCATGATCAGGTTTAATACAATCATATTTATAATCATCGTAGCTTTAGTGAGTTGAAATGTAGGTGCTGTATTGTCATTGTCATAGATTAAAATAAAGCTTGCTTCAGCCTGGCTTTATGGTAATAATTGTTAGATAATTATCATTAATTAGTTTGAGATAGTTTCAGAAAATACTGGGATACTTGTATTTTTAAAAATTTTATGCAAATGTTATAATTTGAATATAGTACTTACCAAACTCGTGACATGTTAAAAAGTAGAAGAAGCTTGCCCAAATCATTCATTCTGTAACAAAAAAAAAAAAAATTAGTAAATGTGGTTTATATGATAAATTTTACTTCGCATATACATGAACCTTTTAAACTTTTAAGAATTTATGATTTTTGAAAAGTTGTTATCAATTTTTTTCTGCTATTCCTAAACTCTCTTTGATCTTACAGTGTACTACTGTTTAAATTTTTTTGGGATAATTTATAATATAACTTTAATTTTAATATTTGCAATTGTTGGGGTAAATTTGAATGTCGCAATTTGAAACCGAATTCAAGGAAAGTACTAAAACTATTCCATAATCTTTAACATTTTATTAATGCAAGTATCCCATTACTCGATTTTATGATACCACACGATCGGTCCAGATTTAATTTTATCTGATTCGGTTTTTAGGCCAAGTCCATGCAGATTCGGTTGGCCAAAGTAAAAGAGTTGCCGCAACTGGACCCAGTGCGGCCACTGATGATAATTCATACCTGGGCTACAGTATGGCAGCAGGTGACTTTACTGGTAAAGGAGAGCAAGGAGTTGCTGTCGGCATGCCAAATGGTCATGGATTGGAGGGAAAAGTGAGAAAAGTTTATATAATATTTTGGTTTTTTGCCTAGACTTCTTCAACGTAGATTTCTGAATGAGCTAAATAAATTGAATTAATTTTTCCACAGGTTGTTTTGTATACTTCTAATCTAGAAAACATCAGGAACGTAACTGGTGACCAATTAGGAGCCTATTTTGGATACGCGATTTGCGTATCTGACGTTGATGGTGATGGCCTAGATGATTTGATAGTTGGCGCTCCAATGTACACCGACTTTAAAAATAATAAAGGAGAGTTTGAAACTGGCCAAATCTACATATTTTATCAGAAAACACAGGTAAGACAATTATAAATACTAATTGAGTCGGTTAAGAAATTTCTACATATAACAAATTTTCAGAACCAATTTAGTACCATGGAAACTCGAGCTGATGCTAAAGTATCCAGATCAAGATTTGGTATGGCTCTTGCCAGCTTAGGTGACATCAATTTGGATAAATATGGAGGTAAACAAATAACTGCTTTGATATTGATTATGACAAGAAAATTGAACGAAACCGTTCAAATCTAAAGTTTTAATTAGATCTTGTATTTAAACACTAACAAGGACAACCCCAGGTCTACTTGTCTGGGGTTTTGCTCAAACTTAGCATGTTGATGAAATTGATAAAGAAAACGAATCTCTTTAAATATTAAAGGCCTATAAAATGTGATTTATAGGTTTAAAACAAATAATTACTTGTAGATATATTTATTTTATAATTTATTTTTATTTTATAGACTTTGCAGTTGGTGCACCATACGATGGTCCACATGGAAAAGGTGCTGTTTACATATATCACGGATCTAATGCCGGTGTGCGAAAGAAGTATTCGCAAGTAAGTGCAAATTTAAATTATTTTTATTGTATTCACACGACAATTATAACGGCATAAAGTGCCAGAAGCGCTAATTAAGAAAATTTCTAGCCACACACGTTAATGAAGGAGAGATACCTTTAATTTAGTATTATTAGTTTGATAAATTGGTAAATTATTTTTAATTAGTGCTTAATGTTTTGTGCACAACTTTGCTAAAACGTGTTTTTAATTTTGTAGGTGATATTTGCTGAAGATGTGGATCCTTATGTATCAACTTTTGGATTTTCTTTAGCTGGAGGCGTCGATATCGATGACAATCAATATCCAGATATGAGTGTTGGTGCATATAAGACGAACAAAGCCTTTCTGTTTAAGTAAGATTTTTTTGTATACTTAGAACCAAATATCGTACAAGCTCTTATTTTAGCAAGTTCAAGCATTTCATATCAGTTAACAGCAAAATCCAAGCGCCTATTAATATGTAACATGATGACGAACTTGAAGTAAAGTGTGCGGAAGCTTTAGGCGCTATCCCATAAGAAATATCTTTGCATGCTTGATATTTTTAAGCATTTTCACTTATATTTATGAATATATTTCCTTGATTTATTAGATCACGGCCTGTGGTGGATTTGGATGCTAAAATCATGTTTGAGCAATTATCAAAAGTTATAAGTTTGGACGAAAGAAATTGCTCCTTGAAAAATGGTGTGAGAGTTCCTTGCGTTCGGATGAATTCCTGTCTTACTTATAATGGAATCGGAGTTGTTAATGGATTACGTAAGATAAAATTTTAATAAACAAATAATAAAAAAATAACTTAATAAAATTGTACTTCATTTCTAGTAAATACAATTGAAAAGGCTATCTAAAGCTATAAGTCTAACATATCACTTCATTGAATAATTCGCATGCTTAACTTGAGTCTGTATAAATTTGTATTATAAATTTGTGTTTTAATTTTATTTCAGAGTTTGATATATCATACGTCCTGGATTCTAAAAAATTACGAACACCTCGTATGTACTTCTTGAACGATGAAAGAAACAACATTTTGAATAAAACCGTATATCTAACCAAAGCCAATAAGTTATGTGAAGATATGAGTGTATACATAATGGTAAGTAAAGTTGAATTTATAAATAAGTTCTAAACTATATAGATTAAGCATAATTCTAATATCTAGGACAATATTCGAGATAAATTGACTCCATTGGAAGTAGAAATGCGTTACAATTTACATGGTGCTAAAGAGTATGGAAGTGGCAGTGTTTTAGCACGCCGAAGAAGAGATGTTTTACCACCTGTACTAAATCATGATAGAGGTTTAGTTCAACGTGATTCTTTGAACATCCAGAAGAATTGTGGATTTGATAATGTGTGCATTCCTGATTTGAGACTAAATACCACAACGTAAGCGTACTAAATTTAAAGACTAACACCAAATAAATTTACAGTTTCGTAACCCTTTGTTAAAGTACTGATATCTACTTATTTATTTGTAATACTTAAATTTTGATGAAAAAATAAAACAACTTAAAGTTCTATTTTCTCCCAGGAGCGTTAAAAAATACCTTCTCGGTTCCAAGGAGAGATTAGGAATAGAAGTAGTTGTGCAAAATCACGGCGAAGACGCTTTTGAGTCTTCCTTCTACATGCAGATGCCACCAGGAGTAGACTTTAAGAAAATCGAAAGGATTGATAAATATGAAAGAGATATTCCAATTACTTGCTCTCCACCTAAGATCTCTAACAACAATACTTTGATTTGCGACATTGGTAATCCACTACCGCAAAACAAATACGTAAGTAGAAACAAATGTATTTAAACAGATTTTTAAAGAACAGAGTTGGTATTTACCTAACAATTTCCTAATTAGGTGCACTTCAATGTACTTTTGGATCCTTACCACAAAGCAGGCATGAATGCAAGTTACGACTTTTACATGCATGCAAACAGCACGAACCCTGAGAAAAATGAGACTCTGATCAACAACCGAATGGAAAAGTCAATTCCGATATGGATTCAGACAAATCTCACTATATCTGGGTTAGTAGATAGAAACCACTAATCAGTAGTTGGCATAAATGGGTGCTTATAATGAATATTTTTTACAGAACCTCGTTACCACCAGAAGTTCATTATAACAA
>NW_020539724.1:941716-1033349 GCF_003426905.1 Ctenocephalides felis
AATAAGAATTTTGTATCTTACTTCGTCATTAGGACTAAAATTGTACCCAACCAAAGCAATTTTACCTAAAGCAGATTTGTAACTCTTTAAAATCATCTTTTCAAGTTATTATTTGACTTTTAAATATTTTATATCCTACAATATTATTTTCGGCAACACTTTTGAAAATACTTTCGATTTAAAATAAGAACGTATGTGCATGCAAAAACTTACCATTCTCGATGTGATCTGCAAAAGAAGAAAAATGGATTAGAAAATGCTCAATTAATATTTATAATAATAATATTATTTTTATAGTGTAAATTTTTTCTAAGAAAACTTGTCGCTGGCGTAACACATCGATTAGTTCAATATTACAATATTGTATATTTTTAAAAAAATTAGTATACTGGTTTTTTTCTAGCTATTTTTCTAAATAACACATCTCTAAATAACAATAATTAACATGTAATTTAAGCTTAATTTTCTGTTATTGATTAATATGAAATATCAATATTATTTCCAATTGCAATATATAGTCTTGTTGTCAATTATCAATATTTTCATTTTTTAATTCACATTACAAAATTATATTAATTAAATTGGTAACCATGTAGAAGAATGTTCTAACGGTATGTTTAAATAACGGACATTATTTTGTAGTCCTCCTCCGAGCTTAAAGTTCAGTCACAAATCATCTTTTGACCTTATGGCACTAGAAAAAAATCCTTATATAATTCAAAGAATTAACTTAATATAAAAAGTATAAAAAGCACGGCCGTGAAAATTAACTAAAATAACTGGTTCCAGTTCATAGTCAACCTTTGAATAAGATGAAACGAAGAAAGGGCCATCTGTGTTAATCAAACGGTGCGCGATGACACGTGCTCGCACAAAAAATAAAAAAATGTTAAAGGTATAAAGCAGAACTCACAGCAGGATGTTTATTGTATACAAGAGTTACCCTTCGTCTGTCTATGTGAGGTATATTTTAATAAAGATGTTGCCAGAAATGTAGGAGAATGAGAAATTTACTTCTATCTAAACTCATTGAAGTTTCGTATAAGGCGCCATTTATTTAAAAAAAAATCCATTAACATTTTTATCTTCCCAAAAGAGAAGTTTATGTTTTCATAAAAAATCCGATTCGCCAATTTTATGTTTTCTCGACGTTTCAGCCATTCTGAATTGAATGAAACCAAATTTGGAAAAAGTATGTGTGTGTGTGAACAGATTTTTTGCCGTAAATCGATATTGGTTGAGAATCGTGCTGATTACTTTTTGGTAAAGATCAGCCGGGCCGTTTTCTTGTAATAAAGTGTTAATAAAATTTTTTCGTCAATTTTTATGATTTCTTTTTGGTAGATACCATAGTCTTATAGGTCATACTGAAGTATCGCGGCTCTATAACAAATAGATTAATGTTGAAAATTCATCAAAGTTTGAGAAAATAGTCAAAATTTATGTCATAAGTTGCTTTTATGATGTGATGAGTCAAACATGATCAATTCATTAAAATTTAAAATAATAAGCTACAATTTTAGGGCATACAAGCACTATAATGTTTGTGCAATATAATTATTATAATTGCAGTTAATTTAAATGTGTTTGAAAAAATTCTATTCAAAATCGCAATGTTTAGATTTAATTGAAAGAGATAACTTTATTTTTGAAATAAACATTTAGAATTTTATCTAAATATCTAAATTTCAATTTCGATTGATCAAGTTATTTCTTACACATTTCCGGAAGTACACGCAACTTGCCTTAAGGCAAAATGCCACTTTCAACTAGTTAAATTGCAGCATCAAATTTGGAATTAGCAATGAATTTTTATATTAAAAAAATGTTACCAACGTCTTTGAAATGCTAAATTTTCATATACCTGATAAACCTGATTAGAAGTCATGTATCTACAAATGTGCCTGAAGAAAAACGCTAGAAGTCATACGAGTATTACTCGCATCCATAATATTTCGAATTTATCCTATAATGAGGTAAAAAGAATGATTCTGAAAAGCAAATGATTCTGGATGGAACATTTTTTTAATTTCAAATTTCACGTTGATGCACCTTTTCAATCGTAAAGAAAAAAATAGCAAAAATAAAAAATTTTTTTGTATCATTTTATATGAAAAAAAAAGCGTTGCCATATGATTATCTTACGGTAGAATTCGCCCATCAATTTCTCATTCCTCCGAATAATTATCCGAGAATTTATATACTCGTGAGTAAATATCGAAGTATAAAATGAAAATAAAAACTTCTTTGGTGGTGTACTTGCAGTATGCCGTTATTTATTTTCACAAGTTACTGTTTGTTTATTGTGCTTTATATAGTCAGGCCGTGTAGAAGGAAGGCACAGAATCATCAGATATACGATCCTGATTGTCTGACAAAATAGAAAGAGCGCCAATTGTAATATTTAAAAAACAATAATTTTTTTTTTTAATATTTAAAATACATATGCCCGTATGTATATATGGAAGGTACGTGACGTAAGGTGTTGAGACTTGGCTTTGCAATTACATGGTAGCTACCCTTATATCAAGCAGTATTGATATCAGTATTCATTTAAAAACATACATAAACAAATTTGTTTTTATGTGAAACTACACCTTAGATACTACTGTGCAAAAACATTAATCAAACATTGGATACGGATATAAAAATAATATTAGGATCTCATCTCATTTAATGTTGCCTTTCCCTCAGACAATATCAAGTGTGTATTTTGTAATTTAAAAAACAGGATATTCTTCATAAAAACGTCTAACTTACTACTTTTATATATTTAATATCATTTTTGAGTAAAATGCCTTTTCACCACTCACCTAAACAGAGTTACAATCATGACAAGTTATCAAATGCACGTTCGTTCCAGAGGCTCTAAACTTATGGACCGTTAAACAATAACAGTTTACAAACAATGGGACTTTGCACAATAATCGACAATGACCCTGGCTGATTATAATCACTTGTTTCAAATGGATTTTCAGAAATTTCTTTTAAATTATTGCATTTTGCACTTGCAGCAAAAATATGCAGAAGCTTGACAATGGAATTAATTGTGTTGATGAAGATGTAGCCACTTTGCATTGTCTCCGAAAATAAAATATGAAGCCTGATGAAATTTATTTCAAGAGCTTAATGTTATTAAGATGCTTCTTTTGAAGTTTTTGCAATGTCAAGTGTTTTGTTCCCTGAAATCCTCTTTTGTAGAGTACACAGAAGCTTTGGACGAAAATTTTAAGATTTTGTAAACAAAACTTCCTGAAAAACTTAAGAAGGTTTGATAATTTATGGGGCTTGAAATTATTGAACTAAGATATTTTTGCTGTAAAAGTAAGATATTTTACACTGATGATGAGATAATCACAGTCTCAAACCGTTTGTAATTTAAATATTCATGAAATATATAAAAAATTTTAGATAAAATTGCACATTCCTAAAAAAAATATAATTAATACTACTTTGATGTGTATTGTAGCATGTACATTGAAAGACCATATATTATTTATTTTATTTCAAGAACATCTAACAGCAAATATGAATCTCAAATAACGTTGTATAGAAATATAATAGGCGTCATATTGAAACGTGCTTTTGTCATAGTTACGTTTATTTATTGCAACTTGATGTTCTCATATTATATTTGTCTAACTTTGACTCAGGTATGCAGAATGATTTATACAGTAACAAATTGGATATATCATATTAAAAATTGCATTTACTTATTCAGGAAAGTTGATGTGAAATAGAAAAATTACACAGTAAACATCAAATGGTTCTAAAATATAAAAAACATTAAAAGGTAGTCAGCGTTAAATATTCATTTTAATTGTATTAAACGAGACAATCATTAATCCAACTGAACATTTGTGAAGACACTTAAAATTCATACTTTTATGTATGTGTGAAATTTCCTTGTATTTAACCTTTCTTTGTTTAGACAAATAAAAAATTATTCTCTTTTGATACTTTACCATTAAATTGTTTCAAATAAAGACTCATTTAAATAATAAAATTGCTAGGTAAGAAATTTCTTCAGCAGTCCAATTTGTAATGAGAGAAGTAAGAGTAGAACATATCATACATGATAACTCAAGTTTTATTAAAAATTTATATATATATATATATATATATATATATATTAGGTTGGACCATTTCTGATTATCTCTCTATGACAAACGCCTATTTCTACCAATGATCACAAACAATTGGAAACTTTCCAAAATGTGCAGTAATTGAGGTTGAGGTTACATTTACATGTAATTATATACGTCTTCAATCCAAAAAATATTTCTATAAGCGATATTTAGTATTATTACCCATACAGATATACATACACACACACAAATTTTCTGAGGTATGCCAAAATGTTCAGACTCTTCTGAAACGTCAAGATCTGCAAAAAATTTGATTTATGATTTTTGGACTATTACTAATGCTAATGTGTACGCACGTTTTTAAAATTTAATAACACTTGCACTCAAAAATAAAATAAATAATAACTAGTAACAATAGGCAAGATTTAATGATTGCATAAAATAGTCTTTAATCTTTCAATAAACTCGTTAAACTTCCTCTGAAATCAAATATTCCTGATATTAAATTTAATATCATTGTTTGGCCGAAAACTTGAATGCAACGGCTAATAATAACTTGTCGTTATTCACTGCGAACGGCTATAAAACAGCTGTCCGCGTTAGTTATGGTCGAGTTTACATCTAGAAGTCCGGAATTATATTATTCTGTTCCTGAAATGCAATGCTATTGCATAAATAACTGTATAAAAATAGTTGCTGTTGTTCAAAATAAGATTTTAGTAACGCCGTTAAATATCTGGAGCATAATATAACACTAATAAAATTTTCAATTGATCAACAGACTCGACTGATATTAAAGAATAGTATATAGTCGTACACTAGATCATAAATTGTTTTTACAAAGAAAGCACTAATAACATTTTTACAAATCCGCAAAATATTCAATTGATCAATAAACTAGACGAAAGTTCATTAAAGCATATATTTACATCATACAATGTTTTAGCTATAGATCATACGGGCATGTTTAGGTTATTTGTTAAAAAGTAAAACATTCTTTTTGTAAAAATATTAAAATTATATCATAATTCCTAGAAAATAATTTGTACATATTGAAATGATAATAATAATGATTTATATTCTAAATATTTCTAATAATTACTAAAAATCCATAGCTCTCGGCTAAAGATTGACCCTTTCATGAATTAGAGAAATAATTATATAAATAAATAGTACTAGTGTTTAGGATCTGATAATATGCACTGTATCTATATAAATTAGTAAACTCATACAAAAAGTATGTATTTTAAACATATCATCCTCACAATCGTTCAATTCGATCAATGACATTTTTATATTAGAGATATAATCAAATTGAGTCCTCAGAACGAAAGTATTATAATATAAACTGACGTTCCTTATACGGAACACGTTTTCCTTTGCAAGTTTGATTGGCGCTACTAAAACTGTACATGTTCTATCTAATTTTGATCTCAGCATCTCTCTTGGTCCATTCGACCATGTAATTGTTACCTAACCATTATTATTTATTCGGGGCGACAGGTAGAAATCAGATTTGACTTTGAAGGATAGGATGTCTGAATGTAGGTAGATATATAGACTGTAATAAAATTAATAGAAACAAAGTCATGAGTTGCCTGAAATTCGAAAAATTGTGTTCTCATTTTTTAATCAGAATTCTAGAGAAATGAAAATGTCGCATTTTATTTATAGTGATAACTTAAGTCGTGTTTTATTTAATATTTTGTATTATGATTCTTATAAATTATTATTTTTTAATAATTTTTTTCATACAATTGATTACAGCCCTTTCAGTCTTTACACAATTTTACAAGAAAATTCAAGGATTTTCTGACTATTTTTTTATTTATTGAATAAACATGATTTTTTATAAAATTTATTAAATTCAATATCAAGTAAAAACAAGTCATGATATTTTTATAAATGAATGAATGAATGCCCTCATTTCTTAGCTAACGCTATAAAGTGATTCATCAAAGACTATCGTTTTCTGTAATTGAGATAAGTTCAATGACATGTTACTATCACTAGTTTTTTGTATAGCATTTTATCAATGATTGGGTTAAAGATCTTGTCTAATTATTGTTCGTCTCTGGAAATAAATGTAATTTGTAAAAACTCTTGTTTACTATCACATGACTCTGATATCATATGCCTTGGTACAAGTTCATAGAAAGTAATATATATAATATATATATATATATATATATATATATATATATATATATATATGTAAAGCAAAAGATAATAAAAAATATGAACTAATTTGTATTGGTACAATAATTTAATTTTTTTTATTAAGAATGCTCAAAAAGCTCAGTACCTTGGACGTCCAAACTGCTTAATTTTGCGTCTCTTACACATATAATTAAATGTATATTTCTTCGAAATTTATTTTCTCTAGCGTTAGCAATAAAATTAATATGCGACACACGAGTATCACATCTATTTCTGGGGTTGTGAAGATTTTATTTCCAAAATCTTCGGTGTCATATAACAAGGGATGCAACACACAGGACGTGACTGCGTTTTAAATAAATCATTTTTATTTTTAAGATGACCCGAAACGGATAATGTTCACATCTTTGCGGTTGAGATAAAACTAGAAAAATAAAAGATCGGTGGTGTAATTTGCGGGTACCGTGAAAGGATGAAATGAGATAGTTTTTTGGTAGGCAAGTGTTTTGCTTCAGACATTATTTTTTCTACTGGCAGTTTCACCAATTTGCCTTAAGGCACGTTGCATCAATAGTTTTCAAATTATTATCAATACCAGACTAAATGGTCTAATCGATGCAATAGAAATTATTACCATGTTCAATTACTCTAAAAAAACAATGTGTCTCTAAATATATAGCAAGAACACTGCAATTACGTGTAATTATTTCAAAAGTGATCCCAAATTATACCAAAGTAGAGCAGAGCAATAGAAATATAAGCAAGGTCCATATAATGACTTCTAATGTGCCGAAAGTTGTGCAATGTTCTGGATTCTAGCGCAAACTCCTTGCACGTGCGGACATCCGGCCTAAGTTTAGCTTGGGCTCTTGTGGCAACATCAGGTTGAGAAAAATATTTTAAAATTAGTTAAATTTCGACACTAATGTAATAGATTTATTTTTAACCAGAAAGGCAAGGGGTAAATTTTCCTTTTTTTAGCTTTACCTTTCCCTTCGGATGTCCTAAGGTAAAGGTAAAGCTAAAGGTAAAGGTAAAGCTAAAGGTAAAGGTAAAGTACCAGATATACTCTACCTAAATGTGGTGCTTAACTCTTATCTTTACTCTACCTATTTTATATCTGGTACTGTACCTTTATTCTAAAATTATTCATATATAAGTATATGAACTCTGGAAAGGAGATGAAACACTCTGAACTTGCAAACACTATTTTCAACTGATCGAACAATCGATCAATTCGATCTATTCCATAATCCAATTTCGAGCTATTATTACCATCACTAATACGTCTATTAAGATCAAGACTTCTGAAATGAATGCGGGTCTCAGAAATGCATTTCTGTATACCAAACATAAAAGTATGTATACGCAACACTTGAGCAGATAATTGATTTAAGACATCCTATAGAAAGTTTATCGAAAATTTGCTGCCCCGTAGGCTATAAAAGTCAGAATAAGCAATCTATAAAATATCACTAGCGAAATTAAAATGATTGAAATAGAATTATGATTAATATCAATAGTAGTTGGTAGCAAAATCATACCAAAGCGTATGAGTCGTTGTCCTCTATATAGAAGCATATGTATAAAACTGTATTAAATAAGTAACTCTTTGTTTTTACAAATTCCTAAATGTCATGACACCATAGACCTTACACAACATGGACTCCTCATATATTTTCCAATTCATAAAGTGTCAAAAGATAGATGGGAACTGTGACGTCATTTAGAGAACGAGCGTTGCAGACAATCGTGAACACTCCCGATTGATTAAATGACACATTATAATATGATGTATAATAATATACACTATAATATGTAATATTCACCATTGTTTATGCAAATCGAGCATAGAATATTTACTTTTAGGTTAAGCACGTGACATATAACATTTAATCAATCGAGAGTGCTCCACGATTGTCGGCATCGCTTGTTCACAAAGTGACGTCACAGTTAATAAGTAAGACCCTTTTATCTTTTAACACTTATTTTGCTCTCCATTTAGTGTAAGTTCTATACATGACAGATCTGATATTTTGTTTTTCTACTCCGCATTCATGGCCAACTTGTGTTGCCACATCACTCCCCACGTAGCTTCGGTAATACTTTATTTACTAATATTATTAATAATTTTCTAGATTATTATTTGACTTCTTAATAAAAATTTTTGATCGATTTACAAATTCTTAAATGTCCTGACACGGATCTTGATTTGTTTTCACACCTACATAAATTCTGTTTAGTATTTGAAATGAAGAAACTGTTGAACTATTAATCAATTAGTAAATTTTTGATAAAATTTAACAAATAATACTTATGATTGTTGTATGTGAGCTATAAGAACATGAAATTTTATGTTGTAAGTCAAGGAGACAAAATGCTGTCAATGACAAAGTATAATTTTACTAGACCTACTGCAATTGCTCCGAGATTTTTAAATCTAAGGCAATAACCAAATGTGTTTTTTTAAGTATCTTAAAAAACTCAATGAACAACTATTCATTACAACGTTATAAAAATCTATCACAGCTATCTAGAATATATAATTAACGACATTAATTAGATAAACGATTCTAGATCAGTTCCATGTCAGTAACACATGCATCTGATTAATGCTCGTTATTTAATTGTTATTTCATTTTAAGTACAAGTGTTTAATTCATTCCATTGGAACAGATGTGGCGACAAAATTCTTTGGTTAATTTCTCATAGAGGACTGAATTGAGATGATTAATGAAAATTGGTTAAAAGATAAATTTAATCACAATCAATAAATTTTTTTCACATCACAAAATTGCAAGTCCAAAAGCTGAAAATAACAACTGTATCTACTTCCTCTCGGTCGTGTGAAACATAACCCACATGTTCCGACTTCCTCGCATAGTTTTCGGGTTTTTGGGGAAAAATACTTTACAAAAACAACATTACAATTCTAGTCATGGTATCCGCAATAAATGTACGATCTTCGAAAACCATGTTCCCACCTACGAGGACTTTTGTAAATGAACATCACGGTACGGTACACTGCAAACACATGCCACATTTTACGAACAGATGTGGTTGACTTTTTAGGTTTTTTATTATATGAATGAAAGTTAACAGAATTCGTGTATTTGATGATGTTTTTTTATTGAGAGAACAAATATACAATTAGTTAATAGTCGAGATCGTTTTGTATCTGATCGGGGTGGCAAGAACCAAATTTTTAGTTGTTTGATACAAAGTATCTATGAATTAATGATTTATTATATATTTATTATATATATATATATATATATATATAAGAATTCTGAACGTTTTTACATTCTTAAAAAAAAAAGATGTATATTTGCGTCTCGAAATCGTCGACGAAATACACACATCCATTTTTTCTGAGGTATGCCAAAATGTTCAGAAACCTAAAAACCTGAAACGTGAAGATATGCAAAAATTTTCATTTTCGGTTTTTGGCCCATCACTATAAAGAAGAAAATATGTATAAAATAATTAAGCCAGAAATACTAAATGTTAAAAATATATCAAAAGTAGAAAGAACAACTACTGCTCTTGTAATGACCCAATAAATGTTGAGTTAAATTTTTTCGGTCGATCATTAGAAAATAATTTTTTGCATAAATTAAAATTAAATTTTTGGAGAATAGTAAGTTCTGGCTAATATCCTACTACTTTTTGAAGTATGCCTGGTTTTTAAGACAATCACCAAGTAGTCTTGTAATAAACAAAGCTCTCATGAAAACAGCATTTATTATCATTTAATCTTCTTATAAATATTTCCTATTCACTCATCAATGTAATTAATTCAAGTGACACTTGCTTCTTATGTACATAGAAAACAACATGCCCATATTTTTGAAAGCTTGATTTGAGACGTTAATTACTTTACATACAAAGAAACATACTTCAAATGTACTCGAGCGTCATTAAGTCAAACATTGGAAGGAACTGTTGGAAGATGAATTTTAATTAGTGCGATAAAAATGCATTTACATTCATTGTAAACTTGGTAATAACGGGTAATATCATATATTATTTAAAATATGGATAAAAATTAAATTATATTCAGTTCCGCCAGGACAAAACATCGTGTAGCATTTGGACAGTTTTTACTACTAAGAAAAAAGCGTAACATGGCGTTGCCATAACAATGTTTGAGAAATGGCTTGTAACATCTAATAATAGTATTTTCATTTCATCTAACTTGATCAAGTAGTCCAAAGAAATATTTGGCACATTATAATTAGGCCCTTGGTATTCCAATAAAATCTCTGTCATTTAATTCGAGGAACCATCTCCGTCGCAAGCGATGCACGAATAATAAACGACAATTGAATGATAAATCGTTTCAATCAAACAGTTTGATTTACAAATTATATTCCTTAACGAAAATGCGATTTGACGACTTCCATTGTATTCATCTCCGGGCACGTAGATGCATCTGCACATTTGCATTTTATTTTTGCATAGGGAATAATTATATTTATTTAATAGTGTTTGAACGTACGTAAACATCGAATATATTGTCGGAACAATTCAACGAAAATCTTTGCTTATCCTAATAACAAAAACAGAAATACTATCTTTAGTGTGAGAATATAGTAATGCACTACCTACATTACGTATCATAAACATTAAAAATATTTTAATTCTACAATATTTTTCACAATTTTACTAATATAACTACTACTCCAAAAAAGTAAATGTGCAATTACATTTTGGCTAGTTTTACCGATTTACATTAAATCACAATCAGAGCAATTAATTTGGTATACCAGATTTCTAATACGTTTAATGTCTAATAGCTTTTATGGAATGGATATATTCATTGCCTTTAATACGAGAAGAAGTAAAAACGTTAATTAAATACTCAGAGCAATAATTATTTTTTCAAAATTAATGTTTCATCACTATAATTATTGTAAATACTAAACTCTAAAAAAGAAGTTAAATATATTTTATTACGTACATCATCATAAAAGGAAAATATTCAATTTTAATCTGCTTGAAAGAAATGCATGTATTAATAAATCATATTTAAAATTTACCTCTAGTATATAATATTTATTTGTAATGTAATGAGTTTTTATTTATTGACTATACAATTACATGCAATATAATTTTATATTTATTTTTTTTAAATTTATTCGATAAATTAAAATCAAATGTGTGAAGCAATTAGTACAGGATAGTGAGAGAATAAATTATAATTTATAAATCACATTCTTAATGATAATTGTTCTAGATTCGAATAAATGCATTAATTCGGTTAATTAAATCTATTGCAAGTTTTTTCTTCTATTTTTATATTTTACTTAATTTAGTAAATCGAGTAATTAAGGATACTTGAAAAAATAAAATGTCTGGATCAATGATTTTTGAAAAAAAAAATTAAAGACAAAGCATATCTATGTTTTGTAAAATAATTCTGTTTCATCATTATTATAATAAATATATGAAATTATAATATTTTTTAGCGGTACTCTCAGAATATATTGAGAAAACTTTCTATATACTATACATTAGCTTTCAAATGATAGTATATCCTAAATATTATTTATAGGTTTTGCTTTTCGAATAAAAATCCACATTCGATGAGAAATCATCATCTCCGGTTGTCAAAACCTATGACTGATTTATGACTTCGGCAATATTTTATATTGTGATCGATAATGCATTTGATAATTTGTAAAATTGCCCGGAAAAGGCGTGAAAATTGCTGCGGAAATCACATGATTTTGGGGCTTAAGGAAAAATAACATCCCATATAATGTGGAAGTCTAAAAACATGCCGACGTTCTTCTTAAAAACGATTTTTATAACATACTATAAGAACGAGGTGTATATATTATGGTACTATATAAAATATCTAATATTAAAGTTATATTAATTATGAAAATAATTTGTTAATCAATAATAATACACAAATAAAGTAAATCTGTGCGCGTATAAGCATTCACCGACATATAGATCCAATATTATTTTTTCGAGTTTTTTACATTTTCTGATGCTGTTTTTTCAAATATAACAAATCTTATTACTTTATCATTTATTTGGTTTTATTATATTGAATTATAATATCGGTATTAATATATAGCAAATTTATTTTTCAGCTAACTGGGGTTATCACAGACAAGGATACTGTCAGGCTGGTTTTGGAGCCGCCTTATCTAAGGTAGGAAAAGTTTATGTAAAAGTTCAAATTTAAAAATTGAATTAATTGAGTACTAGTAAGTGTATTAAAAGTACATTGCAAAAGCATCTAATCTAATGTATTGCATTAATGTTGCAATAGTAACAGATTATTGACCAGAGAACGGTTACAACTCCTAACTAATAAAATTTTTTTGGAGTCTCAAAAATATGTATCTTTCTTGTCTTAATGCTCAATCGTAAATCAGTATTAACACGTAACTCAAAATTTCATTTTTTTATAATATTATTTCAAATTTATAATCATTATTATGAAAATTAATTTTAATTTTACTTTATTACCAGGATGGAGAACGTGTTTTTATCGGCGCACCTGGAAGCTGGTATTGGCAGGGTAAGATATTTTTTAAAAATAAATTGAAAACGCAATGAAATGACTACTATTTAAATAATAAGACTCAAATCAATCACTTCATGAAATAGTATTATTAAAAAAAATAGGCACGAGAAAATAACTAGATAATTTTGTACTATAAATATGTTGGATAGTAGATATAATCGAAGTATATAAAAATTATTAATTGTTTATTGGAAAGTGTTAAACAGATTAATTACTTTGAATCGGTATTTTAAGTGAGATATATGTACCACTAAAAGAAGTGGTGTTCAATACTGAAATTGAATTTCAACTTCTTGAAATTATTTTCTTAATCAACTTGCATTTGTCTCCAATTCTAAAAATAAGGCATATAATTTTGTATAATGTGATTTATACCTTAAAATATTTATTTATTATTAGTAATGGTAGTTTTACATGTATTATTACATGATTGTCTAATTACATGTACGAGTATATGTATTTTTTATCCTATTTGCCTTCTTTCGGCAATTGCATTACAGGTCAAGCCTACTCGGTGAATTCGAAACTGAACTTTCCCTACAGTGTGCCCAAAGATATCGAATTCGGATATATTGACGAGAGAGGTAACAATTGTCACCGAATTTTCCAGTTTTCCCCAAAAATTGCTAACGCGTTCGTTGTCTCACATTCCAACATTTTGCATAATATTGGCAGACGGTTGGTTGGTGTTTGTTGGTTCGAGAAATGAGAAATTTATCCATAATGACCGCCTCGCATATTTATTGCCTTTGGCTTGCCGTTGACTCCTTCATCGTATAATCATACTTATTATCACTGTTAGTTTTTATGAGTAATTGTCATCGTTGTCGCTTGCATTGTTTTGAAAATTTGTATTTGAGAAATTGCATTTGAAAGATTACTTGAAGCCCAACGTGAATAACAATGCTAAGTTCACGCCTTCCTATTTTATTTGCTCAAAAATATAATTGCTTGAATAATTTTTACAAAACTACATAATTAAAAGTGCAAACTTAAAGTAATAATGAGTAGAAAACATCTATTCGAACATGAAGCCAGGATTTTTTTAAATCAAACCCACAAGGACAACCGAAGTTATTCATTATTAGTATTTTGATATTTTTTATAAATTATTACTATTAAAAATGTAATGCTATCAAAATATAATATTTTTTGAAAATACGGGTTGTATAAAAAAGAAATTGAGCATTTATCAATATATTAATTGTAATTCAAGATGCACCGAAATAAACTGTGCATAGCTGAATAGCATAAATTAAATAAATAAGGTTAAAAATATAATAAAAACACAGAAAAAAGTATAAATATAGAAAAATTGAGAATAAAATAAAGAAGAAGAAAGAGAAACGATTTCCTCATGAAGAAATAAAGAAAGCAAGAAATGAAGAAATAAAGAAGTAAATAAATAAAGAAAGAAAGAAAAGAACAAACAAACAAAAAGAACATAGGAGAAAACAAAAATAATGATATGAAGAAAGAAGGAAGTAAGAAAGAGAGAAGGAAGAAAGAAAGGAAGAAGAAATAAAGAAAGAAAGAAGGAAGAAAGGAAGAAGAAATAAAGATAGAAAGAAGGAAGAAAGGAAGAAGGAAGAGAGAAAGAAAGAAAGAAAGAAAGAAGAAAGAAAGAAGGAAAGAAGGAAAAAGGACAAAAAGAAGGAAGAAATAAAGAAACAGAGAACTAAAGATATAAAAAAAAACAAACAAACAAAGAAAGAATGATCTTCATTCTTTTTTAAAAATTTATTTTCAATTCAATTACACTTAAAATTTTCAATTCATTAAAAATTACGGATTTTTTATAGCAAATTTTCAAACAATGCGCAAAATTTTAATATCATTGAGAATGTAATAAGCAAAAGCATTACTAGTAAAAGCTTCAAGATCAAGCTTGGCTACAAAGCATGTTTATAAAGTCATCATTTTTATTTTTATATTTTTTTACTTTCTTATTACATTCTTAAATCCATCATTGAAAGCTCTAATGTACATAGCTTTAAATTTGGCAAAACCTTGCAGATCTTGCATGTTAAATAGAAATTCTGGTTTTTAGTGGTTAAATTGATGATTTCTCTAAACATGCATGAATCTGTGATGTTTTCCCAAGAAGTAAGTACATAGTAGCTTTCAAGCTTCATGTACCATGTCAAATATTAATGCTATAATAAACCATTTTGATTTAATGATTTCGATTTGAGATATCCCATTAACTCATAATATTGAACCCCAGGTAATTCATTTGGTTTTTCAGCGTTGATCGTCGATTAGTCGGAAAGGATGCTGATGGTGCTGGACCAATTCATAGTTGTTCATTGTATAGTTATTTATTTGTGCTCTTCTATATATGGAATATTTTATAATTAAAAGCATATATTATAGTTATTGCGATTTAATAACGCATATCATGATTATTATATGCATACATCGTGGTAAAAGCAAATCAATGATAAAGTTTCTATATGAATTTAATAACATATCTATGTAATTATTTATGGAAATATAGATTAAACATTCCATAAATAGAATGAACAATAAACTGAATTAATGCTTTAGTCGTTTCTTTTTCAGTCTTGCAATATTATTTGAATATTATCGACGTGTAATATTTAGCTTGTAGAAGAAAAATTAGCCAAAACCATGCATTTACGACAGCAGCTAATTTTAATTCTTAAATGCTTCATAGACAAATCATTTAGGTTAAAAAACATACATCCCTAAGTTAAGCCTTAACAAGTGTATTAAATCCAATTTAATTTTAATAAAATAACTTTCAACTTCAAATAATTTCAAATAAGTTTTAGCTCGGAATGTTTGAGGAGTAACATGATTTATAATTTGGTGTTGGCTGAAAATGCTAATTCTAATTATAAATTAATGCCGAACTAATATAAATATATAAGTCTAATTTTTTCAATAAGATAATAAATAAATCATAATCAGGTTTAATACAATCACATTTATAATCATCGTAGCTTTAGTGAGTTGAAATGTAGGTGCTGTATTGTCATTGTCATAGATTAAAATAAAGCTTGCTTCAGCCTGGCTTTATGGTAATAATTGTTAGATAATTATCATAAATTAGTTTGAAATAGTTTCAGAAAATACTGGGATACTTGTATTTTGTTTAAATTTTCATGCGAATGTTATAATTTGAATATTGTACTTACCAAACTCGTGACATGTTGCAAAGTAGAAGAATAGCTTGCCCAAATCATTCTGAAACAAAAAAAAAAAAAATTAGGAAAAAAATTTTAAACTTTTAAGAATTTAAGATTTTTTTAAAGTTTTTATCATTTTTCTGCTATTCTTAAACTCTATTTGATCTTACAACATACTACTCTTTAAATATTTTTGGGATAATTTTTAATTCCAACTTTTAACTATTTGCAATCATTGGGGCAAATTTGAACATCGCAATTTGAAACCGAATTCAAGGAAAATACTAAAAATATTCTATAAGCTTCAACATTTTATTAATGCAAGTATCCCATTAGTCGATTTTATGATACCCCACGATTGGTCCAGATTTAATTTTTTATGATTCGATTTTTAGGCCAAGTCCATGCAGATTCGGTTGGCCAAAGTAAAAGAGTTGCCGCCACTGGACCCAGTGCGGCCACTGATGATAATTCATACCTGGGCTATAGTATGGCAGCAGGTGACTTTACTGGTAAAGGAGAGCAAGGAGTTGCTGTCGGCATGCCAAATGGTCATGGATTGGAGGGAAAAGTGAGAATCGTCTTAATATTCTTATATAATATCTTGGTTTTTACTCTAGACTTTTTCAAAGTTGATTTCTGAATGAGCTACATAAATTAAATAAATTTTTCCACAGGTTGTTCTATATACATCTAATCTAGAAAACATCAGGAACGTAACTGGTGACCAGTTGGGAGCCTATTTTGGATACGCGATTTGCGTATCTGACGTTGACGGAGATGGCCTAGATGATTTGATAGTTGGCGCTCCAATGTACACCGATTTTAAAAATAATAAAGGAGAGTTTGAAACTGGACAAATCTACATATTTTATCAGAAGACACAGGTAAGAAAATTATAAATACTAATTGAGTCGGTTAAGAAATTTTTACATATAACAAATTTTCAGAACCAATTTAGTACCATGGAAACTCGAGCTGATGCTAAAGTATCCAGATCAAGATTTGGTATGGCTCTTGCCAGCTTAGGTGACATCAATTTGGATAAATATGGAGGTAAACAAACAATAACTGTTTTGACATTGAACATGACAAGAAAATTGAACGAAACTGTTCAAATTTAGGGTTTTAATTAGATCTTATTCGATCTTATCGTATTTAAACACTAACAAGGACAACCCCAGGTCTACTTGTCTGGGGTTTTGCTCAAACTTAGCATGTTGATAAAAATGATAGAGAAAACGAATCTTTTTAAATATTAAAGGTCTATAAGATGTGATATATAGGTTTAAAACAAATAATTACTTGTGGATATATTTATTTTATAATTTATTTTTATTTTGTAGACTTTGCAGTTGGTGCACCATACGATGGTCCACATGGAAAAGGTGCTGTTTACATATATCACGGATCTAATGCCGGTGTGCGAAAGAAGTATTCGCAAGTAAGTGCAAATTTAAATTATTTTTATTGTATTCACACGACAATTATAACAGCATAAAGTGCCAGAAGCGCTAATTATGGAAATTTCTAACCACACACGTTAATGAAGGAGAGATACCTTTAATTTAGCATTATTAGTTTGATAAATTGGTAAATTATTTTTGATTAGTGCTTAATGTTTTGTGCACAACTTTGCTAAAACGTGTTTTTAATTTTGTAGGTGATATTTGCTGAAGATGTGGATCCTTATGTATCAACTTTTGGATTTTCTTTAGCTGGAGGCGTCGATATCGATGACAATCAATATCCAGATATGAGTGTTGGTGCATATAAGACGAACAAAGCGTTTCTTTTCAAGTAAGATTTTTCTGTATACTTAAAACCAAATATCGTGCAAGCTCTTATTTTAGCAAGTTTTTTAAAAGCATTTCATATCATTTAACGGCAAAATCCAAGCGCCTATTAATATGTAACATGATGACGAACTTGAAGTAAAGTGTGCGGAAGCTTTAGGCGCTATCCCATACCATTGAATGCTTGATATTTTTAAGCATTTTTACTTATATTTATAAATATATTTTCTTGATTTATTAGATCACGGCCAGTGGTGGATTTGGATGCTAAAATCATGTTTGAGCAACTATCAAAAGTTATAAGTTTGGACGAAAGAAATTGCTCATTGAAAAATGGTGTGAGAGTTCCTTGCGTTCGGATGAATTCCTGTCTTACTTATAATGGAATCGGAGTTGTTAATGGATTACGTAAGATACAATTTTAATAAACAAATAATAGAAAAATAATAAATTAAAAAAATTGTACTTGATTTCTAATAAATACAATTGAAAAGACTATCTAAAGTTATAAGTCTAACATATCACTCCATTGAATAATTCGCATGCTTAACTTGAGTCTGTATTATAAATTCATGTGCTTTAATTTCATTTCAGAGTTCGATATATCATATGTCCTGGATTCTAAAAAATTACGAACACCTCGTATGTACTTCTTGAACGATGAAAGAAACAACATTTTGAATAAAACCGTATATCTAACCAAAGCCAATAAGTTATGTGAAGATATGAGTGTATACATAATGGTAAGTAAAGTTGATTTTATAAATAATATTCAAAACTATATAGATTAAATATAATAATTTAATATCTAGGACAATATTCGAGATAAATTGACTCCTTTGGAAGTAGAAATGCGTTATAATTTACATGGCGCTAAAGAGTATGGAAGTGGCAGTGTTTTAGCACGCCGAAGAAGAGATGTTTTACCACCTGTACTAAATCATGATAGAGGTTTAGTTCAACGTGATTCTTTGAACATCCAGAAGAATTGTGGATTTGATAATGTGTGCATTCCTGATTTGAGACTAAATACCACAACGTAAGCCTACTAAATTTAAAGACTAACACCAAATAAATTTACAGTTTCGTAACCCTTTGTTAAACTACTGATGTCTATTTGTTTATTTGTAATACTCAAATTTGTAACAAATTAAAGTGATATTTTTTCCCAGGAGCGTTAAAAAATACCTTCTCGGTTCCAAGGAGAGATTAGGAATAGAAGTAGTTGTGCAAAATCACGGCGAAGATGCTTTTGAGTCTTCCTTCTACATGCAGATGCCACCAGGCGTAGACTTTAAGAAAATCGAAAGGATTGATAAATATGAAAGAGATATTCCAATCACTTGTTCTCCACCTAAGATCTCTAACAACAATACTTTAATTTGCGACATTGGAAATCCACTACCGCAAAATAAATACGTAAGTAGAAACATATGTATTTGAACAGATTTTTTAGAGAACAGAGTTGGTATTTACCTAACAATTCCCTAATTAGGTGCACTTCAATGTACTTCTGGATCCTTACCACAAAGCTGGAATGAATGCAAGTTACGACTTTTACATGCATGCAAACAGCACCAACCCTGAGAAAAATGAAACTCTGATCAACAACCGAATGGAAAAGTCAATTCCGATATGGATTCAGACAAATCTCACTATATCTGGGTTAGTAGATAGAAACCACTAATCAGTAGTTGGCATAAATGGGTGCTTATAATGAATATTTTTACAGAACCTCGTTACCACCAGAAGTTCATTATAACAATTCGTTGTATACAGCTGAGAATATATCCCATGAATCGGAATTGGGACCGCAAGTATCTCATATTTACAGTATCCGTAATGATGGACCATCTACAATAGAAGAAGCAGAGATATTCCTTGTTTGGCCAACGAAAACTCTTGATGGTAAATAAAAGATAAAATTGATTTTCCTAATTAAAAAAGATACTAAAATTCATTTTTATTTTAAATTTACAGGTGAAGATCTATTTTACATGTTAGAACAACCCGAACTATCAGGAAATATATACTGTTCACCTATGCAGGACGTGAATTCCATGGGACTGATTTTAGACAAAAAGAAGAGCATATTGGAAAGCAGTGGAGTGGTGATTCAAAATTCTGATAAATCTCGATTTTCTTTGGAAGTTCCTGATCCGTTGGGCATTGGAAGTCGTTTTGGCACACCTGCTGCCTCGGTTTCAGGTCCTGGCATAGGCAAACCAGCTTGGGGTAGTGGTAAATATTTTATTGGCACTTGATTTAGAATTCTAAGGAAGAAATGAAATTCTTTCAAAGTGCACTTTTTAGTTATAGAGTAGTTGTGATTAAATTTAGAAATATAGTTTATGACAAAGTAGCAATCAGTAAATTTAGATTGTTTTAAAAATACTTAAGCATGTTTAGAATTTCTAATTTTACTTTTCTGGAACAGGGTAAATATTATGAATTACTGTATAAAATTTTAATTAGACAGTATTTGAAGAAATGTAATACTGCAATCGATAGATTTCAACTTCCACACGTGTCTATAAATTTATGTTTTTTATTTAATAGATTTAAGTGAAGAGGATCGTCGCAAATTAGAGGATTCAGCTTTTAGTGGTGATGCATCATTGATCCATCTACAGAGAAATAAGGACGCCCAAAAGCAAGAAGAGGAAGCTCGCAAACAAGGCCACGGAGTTTTATCCTCAGGGCATATATCTGGAGTACGGCCATCTGGGTAAATATACAAAACAAAACAATATCATAGACTTTGAGCTCTTTTTCAAGTTTAATTTATTTCTTTTAGATCTGCTTCAGGCGGTGCAGGAGTTTCGCATAAGGAGCATTACAGGTAGAACCCTAGGTTATGTTATCCTTGATTTTCTGTATTCTAACTTATTAATTTAATATTTTAGCAGTTTCTGGGGTAAAGATCGTGTTAGGAAGTTTGAAAAACACGACGCTGTTATTACAAATTTGGATTACGATCGCCAAATCGAAATACAAAATCTCGGCCGCTTCTTAGATGCTGGTGCTAAAATAAGCAAGGAAGAATTTGACAAAAGACTTGATGAATATACTACAAATAATATTTATAAAGAAGAAGATCGTCGATTCTTGAGTATCTGGGAACCCAGACTTGATCAGTACCTGTTGGATGGTCGCAATATTAATGAAGATGAATATAGAAGAAGAATTTCAGAATACGCTGATCGTCTTGCTCCATTGCCAAAGTTATCATCTGAATTAGAATCTCAGTTGAACGATTTGAAAAATTACATAATGGAGGGAAGAGAAATTGATCAAGAAGAATACCACAAGCGCATAAATGAGTATACTAGTCGTTACCTTCCCACTGGAGTTACTGGTTCTCTAGATAATTGGCGCAAGGATATAGGTAAATATTTAGAAGATGGACGCCTTATAGGAAAAACTGAATATCATAGGAGACTTTTAGAATACATAATTCGATTGCGATCACCCCAAAAGTCATACACTGAAATTAAAAAACCGGCTTATTTGAATCAAAATATTGTAGCGTATTTAGAGGAAGGGCGAAAAATAAGCAATGTAGAATACCGCAAGAGGTTAATCGAATATGCAGCACATCTCAGAGCAAGTGGTCAGTTAAACAGACAATTCGCTGGAACTAACATAGGAACATACCTTGATGAAGGACGTAAAATAAGCGAGGTAGAATATTACAGACGATTACAAGAATGTGCAGACCGTCAAAATGTAGATGTAACAACAACGAGACCCATTTCACCTGGTACCATTTCACCTGGATCAGAAGGTACCGCCATCGTCTCTAGAACTTATACAATTAACGGGCAAAGAGTTAGCAAAGAAGAATACCAACGTTACATGAACAATCTTGTCGACAGATTAAAAACGAGCGGCCGATGGAATGAGAGATACGACGCAAATTTTGCTACTCTTGGTGATTATTTGGAAGACGCTCGTCGATATGGTGATGATGAATATTATCGTCGAGTGCAAACATATCTTTCTAGAAACCCATCAGCAGTAACCACCCATGGAACTTTACAACCTACTACTATTTTGCAAAATGTCACGACCTATACATTCAATGGGCAGCAAGTAAGCGAATCTGAGTTTAGGCGAAGACTAAATGAATATGCCGATCAGTTGCGAGCAAGCGGGCAATGGGATCAGAGATATGATACTTATCCTAATTTAGGAGTTTACCTCGACGAAGGCCGCAGGAAAAGCGAGAGTGAGTATTATCGTAGATTACAAGAATTTGCAAATCGTCATGGATCAACATATAGACAACAACAATCATTCACTTACTCTTATAATGGTAGAGAAATTAGCAAAGAAGAATACCATAGAATATTAGATCAATATGCAGAACAATTACGAGCTAGTGGTCACTTGAGTCAAGCTTTTGATTCACGACATTCTAGCTTGGAACAGTACTTAGAAGAAGGAAGAAGGCAAAGTACGGATGAATACTACCGGAGACTGCAGGAATTCATTTCACGATCAGGCGGTTCTATTGGAGGTACAACTGTTGTACGTTTTTCTGAAATTGACATGAACGATATAGGGAAATATTTAGATGATGGCCAAAGATTAGGAGTGGGCGAATATCACAAGAGACTTGAAGCATATGCTAGAATGCTGGAAACTTCTGGTGAGTTGAACAAGCAGTTTGATTCTAGTCATCGTGACTTAAGGCATTATTTGCAAGAAGGCCGCAGAATAAATGAAGCTGAATACTACCGCAGATTACATGAGTATGCAAATCAACAGCAATCAAGAACTGACTCTGAAGTAAATCATATAAGAGGAATGACCTATGACGATCTCAGAAGATATATCGAAGAAGGTAAGAGAAGTGGAGAACATGAATATCACAAACGGTTATCTACATATGCCCATTTACTGCAATCTCGAGGAGAATATAATAAAGTATTTGATAGCAGTAATTCACATATTGGGCAGTATCTAGAAGAAGGAAGATCTATAAGTGATGTTGAGTATTATAGAAGGCTAGAACATATATTACGCCAACTGCAAGCGCAACCAGTCACACAAACAACCACTCCAAGATATATAAGCAATATCGACAGTAGTGATATTGCTCGATATTTGAATGAGGGCCGAAGAATTGGTGCAGAAGAATATCATAAACGTCTTGAAGAATATGCACGTAAAATTCAAAGTAGTAGCAACGTCAACAGAAACTATTTCGAAGAAGGACAAAGAATGGGCCAAGATGAATATTATCGCAGAATACAAGACTATGCTAATCAACATCACGCAAATGTCGAATCCTCATCCACTAGTCATATACATAGATTAGACATGAATAACATTAACGTTTACCTCGAAGAAGGACGCAAGATGGGCCAAAAAGAATACCATAGAAGACTTGCTGAATATGCTAGAGAACTTTATTCCACTGGTGCTTTGTCTGGTAGCTATGATAACCAGCATCCGAATTTAGGACGATACCTCGACGATGGCCGCAGAATAAGTGATGATGAGTATTACCGCAGACTACAGAGTTATGCAAATAAGCAAACATCTAACTCAGAAGCTACCATACAACATATAACACATATAAATAATAAAGATATATTGCACTATTTTAATGAAGGCGAACAACTTGGTTATCAAGAGTATCGTAATCGCATGATGGATTACGCTAACAAAATCCAAGAAAGTGGTGAATTAAATCATAATGCTGAGATTGCTAGATACTTGGCCGAGGGCAAAAGAATAGGAGAACAAGAATACATTCGCAGACTTAGAGAATATGCTAAACGTGTTTACTCAAGATTTGAAACTGGCTCTTCGTCTAGCCATTCACAGTCAACTCGCACTAATGATCAATTTATTACTTTTATTAATGAAGGGCGCAAGATCAGTCAAGAAGAATTTAGAAGGCGTCTTCAGGAATACGAGCGAAGGCTCCAAGAAAGTAGTGATTTAACCAGAAACGTTGCCATGAGTCGGTACTTGGAAGAAGGGCGTTCAATCAGCGATGACGAATTTTACCGAAGGTTGCAGGAATATGCTTCTAGACAACAAAACAAGGGAACACATTCTGTACACCACATAAGTGAAGAAGAATACAGAAGAAGATTAGAAGAGCAATCTAGACATTATCAGTCGTCTAGCGAATCATCAGTTCAAGTAGGTAGAGATTGGTCAACTGAAATCACGATCAATCCGGAATTGTTACATTCAGGCGGTGCTGCTTCACGATATGGGAGTACATATAACAGAACTATTCATAGAGATGGTGAAATTAGTCATGGAACAGTGAGGTACGTGCAGGCAAATACATTTTAGCACACACATTTTACGATATTATTCATTTTTGTCTGTGTATTTCCGCAGATACGGTTCGAGTGCTCACCATTCTGAGGAAGAAAGGAGAAGGCACGAAGGTGTTGATTTTAGGCACGAATCAAGTTTTGGTACATCTGGAGGTCATGGTGGTTTCAGGACATCCGCTATAGATCTGAGTGGTCATGATAGTCGACATAGTTTCTCGCACAAAAGTTACGAGGATAACGATAGAGATTTAGGTGCAGACGAAGACGATTACGATTATAACGACTATACTCCACACAGTATTGGCGAAGGTAAAAATAATATTAATTTGAAGTTTTAATAAATGATAGCAAATACATATGTTTCTTATTTTAGGCATAACGGCCGCATATGAGCACCCTTACGAATCATCAAGTCATGCCCATAGAGAACATGATAAAAATAGAGACGGTCATCAGATCAAATATTACGATCGATTCAAAAGACAAACGGAAGAATCCATTGACTTCGATATTCAAAATGCCATTACATGCAAGTAAGTAGAAATATCATAAAAAATAATATACACACTTAGCTAAAATAGTACTGTAAAAACATTTTTAAACTGTGACAAATTTTTGTCTGAAATTGATAATGATCATCTTATTTTAGTGCTACAAAATGCGCAATGATGCGTTGCCTGGTTGGACCACTTCCAACAGATGCAGAAACCTGGATCTCCTTTAGATCCAGGGTGAACGCACAAACTTTACGAAAGGTAAATATTACAATGTATAGTATAATATCTACAAAATCAAAATTAAAACTTCGGTCCAAAATTTGCTGAAACTCTATCATAATTTCAATTTTCAGATCGGTTCAAATAGGAACGTAGTTCTATCATCTCTCATGGTAGCTCATGTTACAAAGTTACCATCAATAGGAGTTCCAAAAGTATCAGAACTTATATCAAGGGAAGTAAATACGACAGTTGCGCCCTCTGATCCTTATATTAAACCTGATATTGTTCCACTATGGGTTGTTGTTCTTTCGGCAGTAGCTGGGACGATAATTTTGCTTCTACTTATCTATTTATTATACAAGGTAATAATAATAATACCTATGTTGAATTTAGAGCTTGCTTAAAAAAATTTTGTACGCAGTGGTGGAATCAGTCTTTACTTAAAAATTTAGATCTAAATATGATGTCAAGTGAAAATAGTTGTTTGGCGATATACTGTAACAACTGCAACCAATTAACAATATTCTGTAAATCATATATGTACTAGGTGTAATTTTATTGATAATGAAGAAGATAAATAGTACATTATTAAACACAAACAATATTTGTGATGGTGGTATATAAGGCAAATAAAAAGTAAAATTTTTGTGAGATATGAATTTGAAGAACCTGAAATATCAGTATCATTAAAAACTTTAAAATTATCGCTAGTCAATAATCCTAAATAATTGATATGATGATTTTTAAGTGATTTCAATTATCCATTTCACCAAAAATAAGATGTACTTCAGATTTTGTTTAATATTTTCTAATGTTATTATTTTTTTAGTGTGGCTTCTTCAAGAGAAATAGGCCATCCAGTTCTCCTGAAAGACAACCATTAAACAGAAATGGTAACTATCATGGAGATGAACAATTATAACAAATTGACGAGTCAAGAAGAACTACTGCCATTAAACTATAAGAAATGTGAAAATTGTTGAAAAGCAGTGACTTTTATAAAATATCAACAACAATTCTGTGTGCCATATGTGCCAATATAAACTTATTTTTGTATGTTTGTATTTAATATTTATTTAAAAATTTAGCGACACGAAAAAATAAGAAGCAATATTATTGATCTAATAAACAGGCTGCTTAAAAATACCTCTAACTACATTAGTGATTAAATTATAAATTAGCAATTGCGAAAGCTTTTTATAATACTAACAAAGATATTAATGTGGCAGCTGAAGTAAATGATACATCTGGTAGCTAATATACTGTGATGAATATTTTTGCTTATTACAAATGTTATTAAATTGTATATTATTATTATGAGTACCAATTTGTAAATAGGAAATATCTTTATTCAGCAATTGTGTGGAAAGCATAGTCAATTATAAATATCTATAAAATTTATTGTTATTGTTAAATCTAATGACTAATTATAATTAATGTTATGAATATGAAGTCAATCTATAAAATTTTGTGCCTTCGAATTGTGGTATTATTTGATTTAATATCAACAATGATTTTTTATTTTATATGAAAACTATATTAATACTGCCTTTGCATAACATTGAAAAGACTAGAAAATTATATATAAAAATATATTTCAATACATTTTTAGTTAATTTATTACACACGCTTGTACTAGCTTAGATTATTTAGTGTCAAAATATATTTATAATAAATATAATAAAATTAATGAAATTTAGTTTAATATAAGTTGCATTATGAAATTGTTATATAATAAATAATAAATATTGACAAATCACATATTTGTATAAATATTATATATGTATTTTCAAAATCATGCTAGACTAAACTGTAAATAAAATATATGCCTGTATGATTTACAATAGTCTAGTTTTCTAGTTTTTTTAAATATGCCAAATTCATTTGTAAATAATTTCGATAATAAATATTTAGTTAACAAATATTGCATTTATTTCTAATGATTATATATGTAATATGATTTTATTTTTACTTTACGTGAGTCGTTTGAACTGATAAGAATTTAACTTTTCTTGTGGCAAAATGCCACTTAGATGTAATTTATTCTTCTTGTATTAAAAAATTACTCCTAGATTTTACCTAAACAATTAAGTAAAAACTATATTACCATGTTAGTTTCAATCTTCAAACGACGACGGCGACCAATCGTCCTCGAAATCTTCCTTCGTTACAAACTCCTGAAAATCAATTCCCAATCCTTCGAGTTCAGCTTTACTCTTCCTTGCTCTCATCAAAACAGGATCAGTAACCAAAGTTCCAATAACTTGAGAATCCAACCGAAACTTTCGTCCTGCAGCAGATTGGTACCTCTCAAATGTAACTGGTGTTTCGATCTTGGTTTCCGTTTGGACAAATCCCAAATCCCCAAAATCGTAAGCAACACCTGGCCTGACAGATTCCTCTCCAGGACGGATACGTTGCCACTTTGGTTCCTTTGCTGTTTTTAAAAGTTTTAGGAGATCTGCCAAGAAATTTTGGCGTGTAGTGATTTCAACTGCTGAGTCGAGATGGGGAGATTCATCTTTAAGTTCTATTGCTGTTTTAACAGATTTTGTAGCATGCAGGATAATATCGTATAACTTCAGTTTTTCTATTTGTTCGTGTTTGATACGTTGCACGATGTAGTTTTTCTCTTTGGTAAGAATTGTGAGTTTTTCTTCAAGTTCATTGATTTTTTTGGATGATTCTTGCAATTTATCTTCAGTCTGTTTTAAAATATCTTGAGAATCCACAAGATTTTTTTCAGTCTTATTAGCCTTGTTGAGCAATTTTTCTTGTTCTTCGCATTTTAGAGTCAATTGTTTAATTGCTGAATTTTGGACATTGAATTTTCGCAACAGTTTGCACTTTTCTTCTTCATGTAACTTGATTTCTGTTTGCAACATTCGTCGTTGGTTTTTCATGTTTTTATTTTCTTCAGATAACTCACTTTGGGACTTTAGCAACTTAGTTAGCTCGTTGTTTATTGTGATGTTCTCTCTTATAACTCTTTTAGTCATATCGGGCAGCGTCAACTCTGTGGCTTCATAGAAGTCATTGGACAACTTCAACATCTTGCTTTCCATTTGCTTCTTCAAATTATCCTTTTCTATATTGAATTTCTTCTCCAATTCGTATAATTGTTCCTTATGTCGGACTTCATCCTGTTCTATTTGCTCTTGCTGCAACTGGAACTTCTTGGTCAAATCTTCTTTCATGACGCGGAATTCTTCTAAGGAGTTGAGCTTACCATTAAGGAGTTTGATTTCTGCAGTCAGTCGCTCTTCCATAGTTTTGAATTCAGACTTGCTATCTTCTACAGACTTTTTGTAACCTTCAGCTTCAGATTCTCTTAATCTTTGCAAAGCAATCATCCGTTGTTCCATATCATCGGTGTCGTTAACTTTTTGCTTGGCGACCCGTTTTAGATATTCAATGACATCACATCTGTCTTCGTCCAAGGCTTTCGATGTTGCGGACAACTCTTCGTTTGTTTCTTTCAATTCGAGATTAGTCGCTTTGAGACGCGTTAATTTGCGATTCAAATCTGCTATTTGCAATTCGTAAAATGTTTTATCGACTTCGGGCAATTTATCTTTTTCTTCTTTTTTCTTCTTTTGCTGCTTTTTTGGTGGCATTTTTAACAGAAAATATAAGCACTCGTTTCAAATTCAACAGATATGTATTGAATTATAAAGAAAGTTTGATGCAGGTTGTAAAGTGTATATTGTTAGATCAATACAAAGAGGGGACACCACAAAGCTAACGAAATGACTAAAACCAGGAAAAAATCAATAATTAATTTCTTATTTATATAAAACAAGTTCATAATACATTAAAACCTTTAAAAAATTAATATCTATTAATAATATTCTAGGCCGATGGAACATACATTCACAACATCCGAAACGTTATAAATATTTTTTTTTAAATTTCTTGAATATAAGTACATATTTTCTCATATATAAAATAAATGAGTATTTTTCTCATATGAGTATTTGAATTAACGCAAATTATTCCGTTAAGTGTTTACCAGATACGAATTGCTTATTCATGCAAATGCACATTTGCCAGAAATTTGACTCCTGATTTGAATTACGAATAATCACATAAATATATCATAATGTAAATTTATTATGTATTCAGTAGATGGTGTGTTAATGTATCAAAAACAACGTTTAAATTTTAAAATCAAGGAACAAAAATAAACTGAATTTGGTTTAGGAATTAATTTAACCTAATTGTATGTGCGAGTAAAATATTTTAGAAAAATGTTACAAAGGTGTTTTTTCTTAACTATTCCTGTGCTAACATTTCAACTGATGAATGTTTATTTAATTTCTGTGTAAATCTCAGTAGAAGTTGTATAGTATGTTTTGATAATGTATATTTATTTTACATTTAATTGATAACATTTTAAAACAACTGACTGAGATAAATAATTACGTCATTATTAAATAAGTAAATCGAAGATTAGTGATACATTAGTATGGCATTGAAGGTAAAGTACCGATTGAGTAGATAGAATTTCATAATTTTTTTTACGTTTTATATTTAACTATTTTTGCCCAGTGTGTTTAATTGATGACAGAACTGTAAAAAATTCGAAGAATAAAAAAGTTTTATTTTTTATGCATCTATAGATATCGACTTAATTTAACATTTTAAATTTTTTAGTTAGTTTAAAGATTTTGCTTAAAAATAAAGTTAGTCTTACATATTTATTATATGTGCATCGAATATATAAAACTATAGAATTAATAATCAATACTTAACACGTTCATGTAATTAGTCAAACACACATAGTATTTAGAGTATAGTTGTATTCGCGCCTTTTCTTTTAACCTTGCTTCTTCTCCTTTACTTCTATTCTACTTCATCTTTTTTCTTCTTTTTCTTCTAACCTTGCTTCTCCTTCTTAACTTCTATTCTACTTCATCTCCTTCTTTCTCCTTTTTCTTCTCTCCTTGCTTCTTCTTAACTTTTAGTCTACTTCATCTATTTCCGTCTTTTTCTTCTATCCTTGCTTCTTCTTAACTTTTATTCTATTTCATCTCTTTCCTTCTTTTTCTTATATCCTTGCTTCTTCTTAACTTTTATTCTACTTCATCTCTTTCCGTCTTTTTCTTCTATCCTTGCTTCTTCTTAACTTTTATTCTACTTCATCTCTTTCCTTCTTTTTCTTATATCCTTGCTTCTTCTTAACTTCTATTCTACTTCATCTTCTTCTTTCTCCATTTTCTTCTATCCTTGCTTCTTCTTTATTTTTATTCTACTTCATCTCTTTCCTTCTTTTTCTTCTATCCTTGCTTCTTCTTTATTTTTATTCTACTTCATCTCTTTCCTTCTTTTTCTTCTAACCTTGCTTATTCTTCTTTGAACCTACTTCATCTCAAACTAAAAATTCTCCTCAAATTCAATGTAGCAAATAAAATGACAATTCTATATAAGGTCATCAAGTAAATAAATAAATGAATTTAATTTGAATAAAATTTCTTACGCCTTTTTCGATTATGTAGTCCTATTCACGCTTGACTGTACTACTGCTGACTTGTGGTTATTTTTATTTCGGCTTTTCCTTTTGTGTCTGACCTCGGTTAGCAACAACCCCTTTTGTTTTGTGCACCGATCTATTTCTAGCAGTCTACCATAACATAATTTAGAGTCGTTTGCTTTATTATTTGCCCGTTGCATCCTGTGCATTGCTTAGCAAACATTCGGAAACGGTTCGAAAACTAGTGGTGCATGGCATCGTGCCTTAAGGCAAATTGCTGGAACTTTCCGTACCAAAAATTAAATTTTTTGAAAAAGATTGATTTTTTTAGAACTTTGAAAAAAAAATAGATTTTTGGGAATTTTAAATTTTCTCTCAATAATTATATTTTGTTTTACTATATTAATACGATATAAATAAAATAAAATAAGTGTTGATCATCAAAATTTTTGTAAAGTACATGTACCGCGTGTCTTCAAATTCAGGTGTTAATTATTCAATTTGTATGTTGTCATATAACATTATGAACGCGTCTGGAAATGTTTGTTATGCAAACAACTCGAGATCACGAAACGAATATTTATCCCACGGAAAATGCTACATATTGAACTTTATGAATTATTTATGAAGACGAGAATAAATTTGAATTATATATGATAATAGAAACTTCCAAATTTTGGGCAGCTGATAGTAATGAGATATGGTATTCATCATATTTTTGAAAGTTGTTAAAAGATTATAATTATTACAGAAGTAGTAGTAGTTTATTTTGGCATTATTTCTACCCATTATGTATGATTATTTATTTATGTAAAAAATGTATAATTTTTTAATATATTTTCTATTATAACCCTCCAATGTGACATCACTGTCATCTACGGATGCACTTGCGGTGAAAATGAAGAAAAAAGACACGCATCGTTCGCACGTGTCTTTACTACTTTATTCCGATCTTATGGAGCCAGAGGCGCACAACCTTAGAAACATATATAAATATATTTATTTTATAATGGACTCCTGAATTAAATTTTGAACATAAATTTTATTGAAAAATACATTATGATATATAATAAACGCGTTGTATTTCAATAAATAATTATAATATAAAAAATCTTTACATTAACCAAAGCATGTAACGTTGCCAAAGCTTTTTTGATCTGATAATTATACTTTATGTATGTATGCATATAAATTACTCTTTGAAGAACCCTTATGAATATTATAACTAAGTTAAATGATAAACCTATAACAATATAAGGAGAGTCAAATTTGCCTAAAAAATAACTTTACTGATGCTAAAACTATAATTCTATATATTCACACATTTCAACAACTTTATTAATGAAATTACCAATATTATTCATTATTGATATTAACATAGATTTACACCAAGACTTTGATTTCTGAAAGCAATTAATCAACTCAAATTCATAAAGCAATTTACAAACGAGATTGCAAACATCAATTCAAGCTGTTAATATAAAAACAATAAATTTAGTCCATAAAGATTACAAGAACTTTAATCATACGTGAGTAAAAGCATGAACAAAACTAATTTTGTAGAAGAAATAAAATTTGTTACGTAAAATTCTCTGCTTTAATTTAGTACGAAATGGTCAATAAAAATTGGTATCTGCACATACACACACACACATTCATCTTTTTTTACTAAGGTATGCCAAAAAGTTCAGAAGCCTTTGCAATTTAAAGATATTCAAAAATTTGAATTTTACACTATGGAAAGTTACACAAAACAAAAAAATATTTAAAAAATATCTTTATTTAACAAGTTGAAATATATGAAAGTAATAATAATAGTTGGCTAATTGAGGAAAAAGCAAACTTAAATAACTTTGCAATAAATTTCAAGATAAAAAAACAAATCGTGCATATGAGTAGAGTTACGTACACTATCCATTGTCATCATCCATGTATTCAATATAATTTGCAAGTTAAAAAAGATCTCAAGCACCATGTCCAAGTCATAAATCCCAGAAGTCCCCATAAAAAGCAAAATCGATTACCCTTGACCATGGAGAGTAGATCCCAGAGTCGTTCGAGAAGGTGCTCGATACAGCCTCGTCGGTGTTTTATTTTTTCGAAAAATATATATAGACGGTTTAGTAGTTCTCGTGTGTCTCGATCGTGTCATCTTTCGACTCGAAATGCTTTGCTACATGTGATCGTCTAGTGTCGGATAGAAGTCTAACGTTCCACCGTCTGCCCTTTAAAAACGACACCACAAAACCAATATCGTTTGCAGTGCGAACCGAACCGTCAACCCGAGCGGGTATACAAATACAAGATCCACAAAAAAAATCATTTCTAACACAAATTTAATTTACATCTATTCAAAATTCCTTTAACATGTATCTATAATTCTACTACTACAGCAGTGTCTTTTCTTATAGAGTGCGCTAACCTCTTGGTCGGGAGCAATGTGCTGGCTATTCTCGTAAACATTAATTCTCGCGAATATAATGTAACTTTAAAAGATCGCAAATTCGTGTTTTTTGACGCTTTTTTATCTTAAGACCGGTGCCCGGAGGTGACAGATGTGTGTTCGAGTGTTCGATCGGACAACGTGCTCGAGAAAGCTGTTAAAACACAAGACACTACTTGTAAGAGGTAAGTGGTAATTAATTAATATTGATATTAATATTGAGAATTTTATTTAAGAGTAATCAACTGAATGTTGGAGATATATTCTTATTTTTATTTAATTTAATTTATTCTTGGCCGCGCTTACCTACAATATTTCATATTTATATTCTTGACTATGTTTATATATTTTCATCATGTACCTTTTTTATATATTGTACACTATCTTGAATATATATATATATATATATATATATATATTACACTATCTTTTTATTTATATCTTATTTTATCCAATATTTTGCTCTTCACTCTTTTCTTCCTATTTCTTCTTCCGATCTTCTCAAATTCTAATCTAACTTTGCTTCTTTTTTTTTTATTTTGTTCTTTTCCTTCTAAATCTATTCTTATCGAATTCTAATCTGGCTTTTCTTCTTACTTATAATTTTTTTACTCTTATATTTATCTTTTGTCTTTTAAATCAGATCTTCTTGAATTCCATTGTAGCTATTCTTCATACTTATTTTTTTTTAACTTTTTTTATTCTCTTTCTTCAAAATTTGACCTTCTCGAATTCTATTCTAGCCATTCTTCTTAATTTCAATTTTTGTTACTCATTTTTTTAATTCTTTTTACTTTAAATCTGACCTTTTCAAATTCTAATATAGCTTTTTTACCCCACTTTTACTTTTTTGTATTCATGCTTTTTTTATTTTTTCTTCTAAATCTGGTCGAGAATTCTAAACAGCTTTTCTTCTTACTTCTATTTTTTGTATTTTTTTTAATTCTTTTTCTTCTAAATCTGATCATCTCGAATTCTAATCTATGCGAGATTTTTCTTCTATTTTTTTAATTCGATTTTTTTATTCTTTTTCTTCTAAATTTGACCTTCTCAAATTCTAATCTCGCTATTCTTCTTCTATCTTTCTTTATTCTTTTTCTATCTTTCTTTATTCTTCTTCTATCTTTCTTTATTCTTTTTTTCTAAATCTGATCTTCTCGAATTCCAATCTAGCTTTTTTTTTTACTTCTAATTTATTTTATTCATATTTTTTATTAATTAATTTATTTATTATTCATTAATTATTACTTATTTATTAATTATTATTTTATTCTATTTCTTTTAACTCTGTTCTTCCCTTTTTTAATTTTTTTATTCTAATCTCGCTATTCTTCTTTTAATTTTGTTTATTCTTTTTATTATAAATTTGATCTCGAATTCTAATCTATCTTTTCTTCTTACTTCTAATTTTTTTATACAAATTTACTCAAAAAATCAAATTTCATTTAATTTCAAATTAACTATATTATTTAAATTCTCAGTCATTAAAATTTAATATAAAAAAAGTAAAGTGGTAACAAAAAATGATAAAATTGTCATTTGCTTTTTTGATTGATTTTTACAAAAACAATAATAAAATTTAGTTAAATTTAAAATATCTATTTAAATGTAGAATATAATATTATACCTACATATTGTGAAAAAAAAACAAACACGAGTTAAATAAGTGAGTTCTAAAAAAGTTCTAAAAGCTGGAAAATCAAATTATATCTTGCCCAAATTGAATGTTTTGCTTCTTACTATATAAATATATCTATTATACATCTCTATATAAGTAAATGCATATACATATATCAACGTCTGACTTTACTTATCGGTTTTATTTTTAATTTAATAAATTTACACAATTATAAATAATGAATGTCTTCTGATACTTAAAAGGTTATCTAGAACGTGATGGATACTGCTCCCAGATTAAGATTGAATTCTTAAACAACTAATAATGTTTAGTTTTATTAATGTTATAGCAATAAATATTAAACAATAGTAGATCCAGAAAATGATATCAAAGACATTCAATGTCATGTTTAATTTTTATCTTGAAATTCTTAGAAATATAATATTTATGTACAAAACCATGCAAGTTATTCCACAACGCCTTTGTTATTATTAAAAATGCAATTAATATATCATTTTATCACGTGTCAAGCCTAGGTATATCATAAACAAAATCGATTAAATAGTAAAAAATGTGTTAAAAACCTTAAACGTAATTATTAAAACACATATGATTCGAGTTCTATAAACTGCAATTCGAGTAAATGCAAATGTTCGTCACGAACGATTGAAAAGTGGTGCACAGTACAATGTACTTTGGACATTATTTACAAAATATTTGTAATACTTTTCATTGTCATTGGATTAAATGAAATGTAATATGTGTGACATTTGCTAATAACAATATCATGGCCGTTGGAGAAAATAGATGATTAATGTAATAGATACAGATTTGATATGCCATAAATTATGAAACATTGTTTGAATTTTGGAGATATAAATTATTACTAATAAATTAACAAAGCCTTATATATTATTTGAGAAAAATATATTATATATACTATATTTTTTTAAATAAAAATAAAATGATATGGTCTAAAGACAGTTACTCGTACTTCCCTATATGTGTAAATAACTTAAATACCAAAAAGTGTTCTCGAACAGTTCGCAATGCAAGAAGCTTCTGAATCTGAAGTCAATTTTTTTTCTTTTTTAAATTTTTTTATAAATCAAATATTATCTAAGTTAATTTTATTATTATTATTTTATTAATTAAAATTTTTATAAATTACTTTACTGTAATTTGAGCTAAAAAAATATAGCACTGGTAAATTTCCTTTATTGGTAAAAACTGCTTATTGTTAAAATGAAACCAATGTGCGTCACTAAATAATAAGTTGAATAAGCCCAAAAATATCCAATAAAGTAGTATTCAATTTATAAATGAAACATAAAATATCTACACTTATTTGGTAACGTCTTTAGTAAAAAATCATGAATGATCAGTTAAATTTTATAATAAAATGTGAAAATGTGATATTTGTAAAATAAAATATCATGTTTAAGTTTAGTGTCCGATAGCAGATTTTGAACCACCTCAACATTTTGCATATTGAGTATATACATGTAGCAAGCAGGTACAAAAATTTTAAAATTTACTGAAGTGATTATAACTATTATCAATTTTAATAAAAAACATATTTTTTATAGAACATATATATACTATACTAATTCTATTAAGTATGTATATTGATATTAATTAATCTAGAGTATTTATGAACTGTTATGACTAGGAGACGTCATTAAAGCAAATACAGTTCAATTACGAAACTTCGTGTAGTATTTCATTAAATATGATACTTTTTATGGTAATGTATGTTTATACCGATATCTCAGACATATATATGTATTTGCATATGTTTATGCGAAAACATCACGCAATGAAGAAATGATTAATGCAAAAAATATTTACATTTCTCAAGAAACTTGTGATTAAGTGGGTAAACAGTGATTTACCTAAAAACACTAGATGGAGTATTTTCTGAATATTTTTCTATATATTTTTAATCTAAAGTACATAAAAGCTTGAATGAAACTTTCGATCTGAGCAAAGTTTAAGAAATAATGATTTTGCTTAAATAATTTTTGTTACTAAGGCTTCTGATAATGTAAGAAGAACAACAAGAATTTAGTCAAATTTCCTTGACAAATTAATGTAAAAACTGGAATAAGCAGGAATTTTTATGTTGCCCAATACCTGTTTCTCTTGTATTATTAATTCATCAAATATAGAGAAATCTAATTCTTTTTAGTCGCGACGTAGAGGAGTTGTATATTTACAAATAAAATAGTAGATTGCATTAGAATTACAAATTTCAACTAATAATTCTTGTGTCTAGTATAAACAATTTTTTTTTAATTTTAGGTCCGAAATGCTCTTAGAAAAATGTATTAAATCAGGACTGCGATCATGCTCAACTTTGGCAAGGGCAGAATTACGAGGTGGCCTAAGGGATATTCCAGCCCCAAAGGGCTTGCCTTTGTTGGGAACATTACCACAGCTTTTGGCTGCAGGTTCTGCTTCCAGGTAAACTTATGTTCTAGATTTTTTGTTCTAGAAAAAATTTATAATTTATAATCTATAATTTTTGTTCTATAAAAAGATATAATAATTTTGTAAAAATTATTATATCTCGATTTCTGTCAGTGAACGTTTTTGACTGAAATTCCATCGAGATTTTATGAGATTATGAAAAAGCTGAAAAGCGAATTGCCCAAAATTTAATTACATAAAAAAATTTAATTAAAACGTAAAAAATATTTACATAAAAAAATCAATTTCGTCCAGGGTTGTCAAACTTAAATACCTATTTCTCAATGTATTGTATTCATTTTATTTAAAAAAGAGTGCGCGTAAAGTTAACACGCGATTGAAGTAAAACTTATTTGTTACCATACAAGATGGCATATAAGTGAAAATAAATACAACATATAACAATTTTGAATAATGTTTATCAGTAATATGGTAACACTTGTGATGCACACATTTATTAGTGTCAACCATTATACACATTTATATAATGATAAATCATAACTGATATATTTATAATAGCATTAAAAATATGTATAATATTTAAAAACAATAATGTAATTAAAGTCATACTTCAAATATGACATGATCGGTTTGTCATTGTAATTAGCATTTAGATATAAACCTTCAATAAAGAAATGAAGTAAATGCTGATAAATAAATTCTATAGTATTCGTTCATACAGTGGATTATTTTAAACAAATATTGTTTTCGCAACTTCACTCATCATGTAATTGTGTTTGAAGAATTTCATGTAATTAAAATTAATATACATTCATTGACTGCTTGTAGTTTTTTTTACTTTTTCTCGATATAATCTCATTCTTTGAATAGCTGTAATATCTACCTTGCCTAAAAAATATTTTCCAATTTAATAACTTCAAAGATTTATAGAAACTACGAATAATATAGAAATAATTTCTAAGGAATAGGGTAAAATATTAAAGAACAGGGTAAAATATTCTTCTGATTCAGACATTTTTCATTAAATCAAGATTTGTACTACGATGTAACTTTAAAATGCTTATTTATTTATGCCGATTTCTTTGTTGATATCGGTACGCATGCAACGTTGATGTCGAACGCATACAACGACAGATCTCTATTCACATATACGACGACTAATCACAATCGACTCCTATAGAAATTGTCTCATCGAGAGCGAATGACGAACAGCATTTGTACGGATGAACACCCTAGTCGCGCCTAAAGAAGTTTTACTTCAAAAATGAGTGCTCAAAAGATAAGTACATTAAAAAAACCATTGAGGACTGTAAAATTAAAAATATTTTTTTTTGTTTTTTTCGCAGTCAATGAATGTATGTTAATTTTAATTACATGAAGTTTTTCAAACACAACTACATGATGAGTGAAGTTGCGAATACAGTATTTGTTTAGGCGTTGTTTGACATAATCCACTGTGTGAATAAATATTATAGAATTTATTAATCAGCAATTACTTCATTTCTCAAATGAAGGTTCATTTCTAATCTGGCTATTGAAGTGGTAAAATAAACACAAATCGATAGAAATAGTGATATAAATACTATATCACTTTCCTCCATCATTTCCATATTTCAACTCTATTACAATTTCCTCCGCAGATTGCACGAGTACATCGACAACCGCCACCGCTCCCTTGGACCTGTCTTCCGCGAGGCCGTCGGCCCAGTCCGCGCCGTCTTCCTGTGCGACCCGGACGACATGCGTGCCGTGTTCTCGCCCCGGGCCGAGGGCCGACGACCGCGGCACGTCTTGCCCGACTCGTGGCTTCTGCACAACAGACGGAGCGGAGCCGAACGAGGTTTACTCTTCATGTAAGTAATAATAGATGATGGATAATGGATAATTGGATAAAGAAACAGAGATTGTTCAATGTCAAGTAAAAAAAACATTCATTTTTGACTATCATATCTCAATTTTTCAACGTTTCTGAAGTAAAACTTCTTTAGGCGCGACTAAAGTGTAAACCCGTACAAATGCAACGGAAGTGCGTTACGGCATATAATATAATATAAGAGTCGAGTGCCAATGTTTTGTCATTTGCTCTCGATGATATCATTTCTATACGAGTTGATTGTGATTAGTCGTCGTGTATGTGAATAGAGATCTGTCGTTGTATGCGTAACGGCATCAACGTTGTATGCGTACCGATATCAGCAAGGAAATCGGCATAGATAAATAAACATTTTAAAGTTACATCGTAGTACAAATCTTGATTTAATAAAAAATGCCTGAATCAGAAGAATATATTACCCTGTTTCTTGAAAATACTGATTAATAAGATTAATGATTAATAAAGCCAATGAATGTATGCTAATTTTAATTACATGAAGTTCTTCGAACACAATTATTACATGATGAGTGAAGTTGCGAAAACAATATTTGTTTAGGCGTTGTTTAACATAATCCACTGTGTGAACAAATAATATAGAAGTTATTAATCAGCAATTACTTCATTTTTCTAATGAAGTAATATTTCCAAATGCTAATTACAATAACAAACCGATCATGTCATATTTGAAGTATGACTTTAATTATTACATTATTGTTTTTAAATATTATACATATTTTTAATGCTATTATAAATAAATAATTTATAATTTATCTTTATATAATGGTTTACACTAATAAATGTGTGCATCACGAGTGTTACCATATTACTAATAAACATTATTCAAAATTGTTATATGATGATGTATTTATTTTTACATAAATGCCATCAAATAAGTTTTACTTCAATCGCGTGTGAACCTGACCCGCACTCTATTTTTTATTCACGTTTAGGGTCCACGAAACCCCTGAACCTGTCTTTCCAAAAATTTAGTCACTTTCTTATTCCGTCAAAACTGAATGCAAAAATTCAAATTCAAAATGAAAAAAAAAATTCAAATTCAAAATTAACAAGAATTCAAATTCAAAATTATATTACCATTTTTTGCACATTTTTCACCGTAATTTCGAAACGGCTGGACATGCGTACATAAATTTTTTCTAAGGTATGCCAAAATGTTCAGAAGGCTTTGAACAGTAAAGATATGCAAAATTGTTATTTTCGATATTTCTGCAAAAGTTAATAATATAACTCAATAACCAACCCATACTCATTCAAATCATTACTAGTACTTGGCAGAGGGTCTTCAGGCAAATCAATGGAACTTCCAATTCCAAAATAGATTGACCTCTGCAATCAGTATGAGAACATCATAAAACTTTCAAACTTGGTGTTTTAGAAAATAATTTATATATATGGAAATTTTGAAATCGTTTCTGTAAATTTAATAATGGAGATTTCAATTAGAAATTTCCGAAAATATTGACGCTTTTAAATTTTGTGATGTTTGGAAATGCTGGGGCACCTTACAATTTAAAGTAGATCATAAATGCAATGACAATTAAAAATCTTGAATACCAATTCTCCGATATAATATAAATGTTAAGATAACTATTTTACGAGTCTATCTTCGTATGAATTGGTAGTAACAAACTGTCAGAAAGCTATGTATTTGCTGTGCGATCAGGCGTTTCTCACATAAAATCTAACCTACAAAACGAACAAAAGTCAAACAACAATTTTATCATAAGTACATCTTTTTGATGTCAGTTTCATTGATAACAAGTTAATCTCATTTATAAATCTTATGACGTTTTCTGATACTATTAATTTATCAATACGGAATATGAAAGTCAGTAATAAACGAAGAAGTTTTTTTAAAAAAATGCCCATAAAATCTGATAATTTATTAAAAAATAATTTGTCAATTTTCTCGCAAACGTTGATGAAATAAAAATGTAATTAACATTACTTAAAACAGTTACAACTGAAATGTGTTACGACCATGTTTTCGGAGTATTACGATTATTTCTATTTTCCAGGGATGGTGAGGAATGGTGGCACTTTAGACGATTAATGAACAAACTTCTGATGGGAAAAGACTTGAATTGGTTAGGAGCACCTTTGGATATATGTTTAGACAAACTCATCACAGATTGGGGAAAGGACTTACAAACTGGCGAAAGCAAAAATATTGTAGACTTGGAACAGAATCTCTACAGGTTATCTATCGACGGTAGGAATTCTTTAAAGTCAAAGGTATAAGTCAGGGTTTATTGGTTGACGGTTTAATACTTGAATGAATAATAACATTTTCACAAATTCTTTGTTGTCATCCATCAATAAACAAAAGTGTTTAAATATATTAGGCTTATGATACTTAAATTCCTATTCCAGTGATGGTGGCAGCGCTCTTAGGATCAGCGTATAAACCTTCAAGAGATATTTTAGAGCCAACTCTTGAAAAATTTGGACGTATTGTACATGAAGTGTTTCTTCATTCTGCAAAATTAACTGTGATACCGGCTGAAATTGCCGAAAAATTTCAACTGCCCGCTTGGAGAAGATTTGTTCGAGCAGTTGATACAACGCTCTCTTTAGGTAAATAGAATAGATGTTCTAATATATTGTCTATCATATTGGCCTTTATTTTTAGTTTAATTTGTGACTGATTTATCACAATTTTTAGGTAATATGTTGGTGAATAAAATCCTAGACGAATGTCCAGAAGGAGATGGTCTGATGGCTGGTATGATAAATGAAGGCGTTTCTAGATCTGACATTCAAAGAATCGTTACAGATTTAGTAATTGCTGCCGGTGATACGGTAAATCTCCGGTAATGGGAACACTTACAAAATACATATGAAAGTATCATTTGATAATGAAACAAATACAATTATTTCTTTCAATTGGATAGAATTTAAATATTAAAGATGCACTTCATACGCTTTGATTTTTAATTTGGTGTACATCATGAAGATGCTTTCTTTCTTACTTGTTCATTATAATAGTTTGACCAAATTTGATTTCTAATACTGTAAATCAAGTAAGTTGTCGCTAGAATAGAAAATAGATACCATTTATCAACTGGTAAACAGTTGAAGATCACCAAACGTTGATGAGACAAATAATATTCCCGTTCCTAATATGGTTCCACACTAAGACAAATACTTAAGATTTGTATTTTAATACTATTTATCATTTCTACTGTTGCTTAAAACTGTGATTATTGTGTTCTAGACAGCATTTACAACACAATGGGCCCTGTTGCTGTTAGCAAAAAATTCACATCAACAAAATAAAGTCAGAAATGATATTCTGAATGGAAATCGAGGACTGACAAAAGGAGTCCTGAGGGAAACCCTGAGATTGTATCCTGTTGCCACTTTCATAACGAGATTTTTGGCCCAAGATATGCTTTTGGGAGGATACTCAATTCCTGAAGGGGTAAATATAATTTAAATAAAATTTTCCAGTAATAAAATGAAGTGAACATAGAGGCAATATAAGGTCAAACATCAACCTGAAAAAAAAATAGGAAACCTATCTTGATATTGAATTTCAAAAGGTATCATGTGAAAGATGATCAGATATAAGATTTAATTGCCTATTTATTCCAATCATTATAAATTTAGTAAGTTTTACCTCCAATTTATAAATTTGACAAGAAATTAATCTGGTATATAAAAAAGTTGACCATAACAATATAGAAATATTAGACCTTAATTTTTTTTTCGATTAAACTGAACAAATTCAGTTCTCACACATTATGTCAAATATTGGAATAAACCAGTATCAAAGATAAGAATTTAAATCCATACAGTAATACAAATACGTGATACTACGCAACATTCCATTTTTTAATCAATAACAAATAGTAATTTGCCCAAACCAGAATTTTCTATTATTTTTATATATTTAAGATATCATATACAATGTAATTTATAGCATAATCGCTATTTAAACAAATGCTTCAAACTTTGTTAGAAATTAAATAGATTATTCTATAGAAAAAATTTTAAATTATTTTTTGTCTGTGAATATCAGAAAACAATTGTAATAATTTTTGTCAATGGATAAATAAATAGAAGAACTTCTCAAACTTTCCAAGGATATGATTTTGCATTTGATTTTTTGAGTTTGTGTATTTGTCTAATTGTGAATTTATATCATGTAAGAATGATATTGAATATTTATATATTAATAAGAGTATTAAGAGTTATCTATACAGCTCTTAATGTTTGCACGTAACTTAAAAATCCTTTCATATAATATAAATTATTTATAAATTATTTTTCAATATATGAGGTATCATACACAAAATTACTTAGAGCAATTATATTTATCATAATGGAAATTAAATGACACTTATCATAAATGTCTATTGTTAGTAATATATTTACATTTGATTTAAATCAAGATATCATGGTGGATTTAGTAGTATTGGAAATTTTCCAAAATAAGCACCCATATATTATTATAGATAAAGTACCAAAAGTAATATAATTTTGACTAGTATTGAATTCTTCAATTTTAAATTGTCACGAAGTATTTTATATTGTCTTGAAGTATTTTCTACCAACTGCGGGTAGAAACCAACTATATTGTATATTGCACGTGCTTTCCAATTTTTGATAATTTTTTTTTCTTTTTCTAGACTTTAACGATATGTTCCTTATACACCGCGGGTCGTGACCCAGAAAATTTTGCAAGACCCCAAGAATTCCTTCCTGAAAGATGGTGCCGAAATGATGCCCTTGCAGGAGAAGGACTATTAAGGGCTCATGCTTCCATTCCTTTTGCTTTGGGGAGCAGATCTTGTATAGGACAAAGGATTGCTAATATGCAGATCCAGGAAACATTGGCAAAGGTATAATAGACCAAAAAAATAATAGACTTTTGCCAAATATTTTTTTTGCCCATCTGCTCATCAGCAGTTGGAGTCATCTTTCATCTTTCGTAATTGGTCTTGAAAAATTTTTGACCTTAACCTAAGACACTTTTAATTCGAGAGATTGTTGCTTAGGAGCAAATTATTAAGTAAGGAAAAAGAAAAAGCTTGTTCTAGGAAATGTTTATTAATCATGTGAATCAATATGAAACCTATTTGAATGTCCATAATGACATTGACATACGAATTTATTCCCAGTCAGTAAGTTATAGACCAAGGCATTTCCACCGATCAAAGTATCACCATTTATTAATCATTCCTAGACGATTATTTTAAATAATTACGCTTACTAAGCACACATGATCTACTTTCTATATAAATAACTATGAATCACTTATTAATATCAATCTTTTAGCTGTTGGAGTCATTTACCATTGAGTGCACAAATACGAACAAAATCGAGATGGTCATGAGAATGGTGGCAGTGCCTTCAGAACCAGTCAAATTGAAAATCACAAAATTATAATTTTTTTTTTATTAAATTTATTATCGAGTATACCGATTGAGCTGTGTTATATACTTAAGTTTTGATTTAAATTTTATAAAATATTAAATTATGTAAGACATTTTATATATTATTCATAAATGATTTGAAGGATGTCGTCTTGTTATTTATTTTTAATAATATTCTAAAATTATTATTATTGGTTATAGTATTAATTTTTAGTAAGCATACAGTTTTCAATAACTTAACAAAATTTATGTTAATTTTATTTCATTTATTTTATGCAAAAAATAAGAAGATATAAGACAGAACTACTAATTGAGAAAATCAGGGTTATAATATGGGTTTTTGAAAAGTTTTCCATTTTTATTAAAATTTTTCTTGAATTATTTAAACTTAATTATCTTCAATTTCTAATCCTTACTATATGCTATATAAATATATGGAATTCCGAATACGATATATGAATAAGTTGTTGCTCCTCGGCTGGGCGCAATTTTTACAGAAGTAAGAACAATGTTCATTTGGGAAATGTATATTATTTTATTGAAGAATGATTAGTATAAAATTTTGTTTTTAAATATCGAAAAATAGCTTTATAAAAACCCTTGCTAATAAATAAAAAAGCAAGAATTTATAAAATTTATAAAACGATTTATTATGAAGACAGTTCTAAATTCAAGACATAGTTCGAAATTATAAATTTATTTCCAAATTCTAGGCATAGTTCCTAATCCTAAACCTATTTTTGACAAAATTCCAAATTTTAGACCAATACCTAAATTTTTTGGACTAAACCCCAATTTTTTTAGACCCAACCCCAAATTTTTTAAACCAAACCTCAAATTTTTCATACCAAAGCCCAAAATTTTCAAACCAAACCCCAAATTTTTCGTACCAAACTCCAAATTTTTCAGACCAAACCCCAAAATTTTCAGACCAAACCCCCAATTTTTTTAGACCAATCCCCGAACTTTTTAGACAAATCCCCAAATTTTTTAGACAAATCCCCAAATTTTTTAGACAAATCCCCAAATTTTTTAGACAAATCCCCAAATTTTTTTTGACATATTCCCAAATTTTTTAGGCCAAGTTCTATATTTTTTAGACCAAGTTCTATATTTTTTAGACCAAGTTCTATATTTTTTAGACCAAGTTCTATATTTTTTAGACCAAGTTCTATATTTTTTAGACCAAGTTCTATATTTTTTAGACCAAGTTCTATATTTTTTAGACCAAGTTCTATATCTTTCAGACAAAGTTCTATATTTTTCAGACAAAGTTCTATATTTTTCAGACAAAGTTCAATATTTTTTAGACCAAGTTCTATATTTTTTAGACCAAGTTCTATATTTTTTAGACCAAGTTCTTTATTTTTGAGATCCTTTTTTAAATACTAGACAAAGTCTTAAATTTGAGATACAGTTCTAAATTTTAGACACAGTCATAAATTTCAGACACAGTCCTAAATTTCAGACACAGTCCTAAATTTCAGACACAGTCCTAAATATCAGACACAGTCCTAAATTTCAGACACAGTCCTAAATTTCAGACACTGCCTTAAATTTTAGACCACGGTCCTAAATTTTAAACCAAGCCTTAAATTTTGGACCAAATCCTAAATTTTGGACTAAGTCCTGAATTTTAGACACAGTACTAAACTTTGGACTAGAGTCCTAAATCTTAGACACAGTCTTAAATCTTAGACAGAGTCCCAAATTTTAGACGCAGCTCGAACTTTTGGACACATCTCAAAATTTTAGACATTTTTAGTGAAACAAGCAAGAGCTGTTTTAATTAATCATCAATAGATATTAAAGACCTAAAACATTATCTTAAATCATCAAATAAAAAATATTCAAATTACAATCATTAATTCCACACAAGTTACACAACGCGTTATAATTTTTAAATCCACCATAAAAATGATGATTACAACTTCTAGCCGGACGTTCCAGAAGAAGTGAATGAAATAATAATATTCAATGTGTTTTAGTCACCGAATATATTTCAAAGTCAAAATTGGTGCAAAAAATTCGAAAGTTTTTAAGGCGGGCGATATATAAACTGATTCGAAAACGGCTAATAGAAATGAACGGAAAAATATCACAAAAAATGGGCTATTCATTAGAGAAGCAATTTTAGATTGTCTTCAGATTAGTCGATATCGTTGCGGTAAATGTTATGTAAAGAATAATCGACTAATTAATGGTAATTTATGCATTTCTTTCTCACATATGTAGTCTATTAATTACATTCTTAATAAGTTTAATTGTTTTATCAAAGTATCAAATGGTTTGCATTTTAAGCTCTTTTGAGATATGTTAGAACACAAAAATGTTAAATTTTATTACCAAAAAAGGTCAAATTAAAAACTAAAAATAAACAATTATTCGCAAATTCCAAGACAAATTGCAGAATTGAAAGAATAATCACATAAGACAGACTTTTTGCAGTAGCAGGGGTAATTAGTAACAGGCATATTAAAATATTTTTTTGTTTCTGATGAACATGTAAATGCGTAATATTGTCGTAGCTACGGGATAAGGTAAGTTGGAACAAAGCACTTTTTCTAGAAATGTATTAATTGTGAAATAACGAACTGCTTAGCTTTATTATCTCCATCCTCTGCTTTAAATCGATTTTATATGATTCATTTTACCTGAATAATTTACATCTTTCTCTCATATGCTGTATCATTGCGATCTTCCTTTTTATTAGATATTACGTAGGATGAAACGTTTTGTGGATTTTTTTTTTGAATTCAATTCACTTACATTAGATTTAAATGGCCTGAGGATATTTTAGAATTCTCCAACAGGAAATTAGTGTATGTTATTATTACATGATTAATAGCAGATGCTTTGTAACTGTATTGTATATTATTTGCATATCTTAACTCAATCTTGATTTATTTGATCAGTTGATCATCTGAATGAATTGTCTGGGCCTTATAAGGATATATCGAAATTTCTGAAGGATTCGTCATAGTATTTTTGAAAATTGTTATTTGGAATATAGAGTACTTGAATAAAATTCAAGTTTTTGTCTAGCCATTTCGGAGATACGGAGCTAAATGTGCAAAAATATTGCAGTTTTTGAGATAATCAGGCATCTGATTTGAATGATTCAAAACACTTTCTGCAAATTTTTTGAATATCAAAAATAATTCGAATTTGCATAATTTTAATTTTGTATGGGAACTACCTCAAGGCACGATGCCATACACTAATAGTTTATTTATAATTTAATTATTTAAGGTGTGACGCACTATTTCTGATGGCATATGATATCAGAGCGTGATAAGGTATATTTGAGATGTAAAGTATTTGTGTTAATTTTTTTCAAACTAAAGGCTAGCATTTATAGTTAATTTTTCTTAATATACGTTAATTTTGCAACTTTAATAAAATATGAAGTAGTTTTGAATGATCTCAATGAAACAAAATCATTCTAGTGTTAGTTGCAATATAATCAAAAATAATTTTTATTTTTCTATTAATTTATATTTATTTATTTATTTATTTAACCATCGAGCTGTAAAATCCGTTCACTTGCACAAAACTTTGATCTCTTGTCTGAAGTCCAATTTAGATTCGATTTGATCGAACTTATTTTTTGTAATAATAAAACAATAAATATTCATCAAATGAATTAGAAAGTCGACGAAAGGAACAACAATAAAATTGTTCATCAATAGATACTAATTCTTAAGTAAAACGATTTGAACCAAATTTGATATGATGAATGATGTATGATGAATGCCATTAATTTCTATGATATGTCTCAATTCTAATTTCCTACTTGGGATTCATAACAATGAAAATGTTATACAATACTTCAGGTAATGTAATGTAAAATTGGACTATATAAATCATAGTTAAATTTAATGATTCAGTGGCTTATGCGTGTAATTTAAATAATTTTATTGCGAACAATGAGGATGTTATACAGTAAGATTACTTATTCATTATATGGATGATTAATAATTCTTGAACGACTTTGTTATAACTTTATTGTAAAGGTTTTGATTTATTACAACATAACTATGATTTTTATTAAAATGAGCATATTTATGTTGACAATATTATGGGCGAAACTAATGCATCCATCGATACTAATGCATTTAATTTTAACAGATGATATGATATGAAATTCTTCTTATTTTAGATAAATATTATAGATAATAATTTGAAGATACGTATGAGTTAAAAATTCAATTAACAATCACGGAAATTTTATACCAACATATTTTTTTAGTAACTCAGAGGTTAAGTGTCTTCAGAACAAATGAAAGTGATATTATTGACGTTTAATTTTTTTTTTATTAATCATACATAGTGTAAATTCTTAAGCAGAGATAAATTCTTTTATTGTAAGAATATCAGTATCTATTAAAGAAATTCCTCGATATATGATAAATTACTAAAAAAAATAAAAAAGTAAATAATTAATATAATAATCAATAAAATATTTGATTATATATAAATAAATAAGAATCATTGAGTTTACCGACAACAAAAGATTTTTTGTCTATTACAAATAATGTAATGTGTATTACAAATATTACAATTAGTATCCAAAGAATAGTCATTAATCCACTTTTTCACAAAAACTCATCCATAAAACCGTGAATATCAAAATCATGTATGTAATAAAATTATGACATGTGTATCATATATCATTACTGTCAATTTATCACACTTTTTGCCATTCGTGTAAAATTATCTCGAAACAACACAAAAACTTGCTTTAACATAACAGATGAGGCATAATCTTAAAATACTAGTTCTTTTTACGTCCATAATGTAATATAATATAATGTCGAACAAAGAATGAAAAATGTCGGTAGAAATTCAAAAAAACTGAACAAGCCAAAAAAGATCTACAGGAAAGCAGCGGATATTAATATCGGACTCTGATGGATTGTTGTGGAAAAAAGCAATGATATACAAACTGTATAATTAGAATGGGTTAGAATTGTTATAATTTGCAAATAAAAATTATTACAAATCTTTACGTTTCAATGGTTTCTGAACATTCAAACAAAATGGATGTAAGTGTGTGTATGTGTGTTTTGTGTGAATACGATTTCTTGTCCACGATATTATTAGCATGGATTAACCGATTAGATTGATTCACAAACATTTGATTCCTATTCATGAAGAGAATTTTACGTGTTAGATTTTTCTGAACATTAAGCATACCTTGAAAAAAATGGATGTCTGTATGTGTGTTTTGTGTGGATACAATTTTTCGTCCACGACATCTAGAGCACGGATCATCTAATTTGATTAATTCAAATACATCCGTAAGTTAAATTTTTGCAAAGAAAATTTTCGACCCCCGAACCGAATCATGGACGCAACTGCAAGAAAGTTTAGCAATACACTTGTTATAATTCATTGGAGATTTCGCCTGAGGGACAAATTCAAAACGATGGAATTATACGATCTATAGTGAAATTGAGAGTGGAATTTATTTGTGTTTATTGAATCATTCTGATGATTCAAAATTAACATATTTTTCGATGAAAATCAGCCTTGATAATAAATAAAAAATTTAAATTTATAGTTGTTTGAAATGGAATCTGTGTTCTAACTCTTATCGTTGTCTGATTGTCTGAATATTATAAGAAGTCAGTATAAATGATTCTAAAAGCAAATACAAAATATAAAAGTGCTTACAAGAATATATATACATATATATATATATATATATATATATATATACTAATTTCAATCATATAAAATAATTTATACACGCAGTCTTTGTGCATCTTTTTGTCATACACACCAAAATTCACAATTTAGAGAATTTTATCACATCGATCTACTAATGATCTTTGGTCAGGAAAAAGAAAAAATATATCTAATAAATAACACTTTTATAAAAATTAGCAGACAAGAATCAGGAGCTCGAACAACATTCTCTTGAAGTCGAGACCATGGCCGTGAAAGGAGAAATATTCTCTTAGACGACTCGAATTGTGAATAAAACTCGAACACATATTTTCAAGTTTTATTCATAATAACAGACTTTACATTTTATTAATAGACCGACAGCTAGAAACAATTGGCAATTTTTGTGATGTTTATTGTATTTTAAAGCAACATCGAAACGAGAGTCCATCGGAGCTAAAAGCAATTGACTTCTTGCGATACATGGTAGGGGTTGAATTGTAAAAAAATAAATTATATATACATATGTATATTATATTTATCGTTTTATAAAATTATCGATTAAACATAATCGATATTTAATGGGTAGTAATGTATTGATTACCAGTAGGCGATTATGTTTAAATATTATAAGAAACCGTCCTGCAAAATATTGCCATAGCTACTCCACAAGCCGACGTAATAAACAGAGCTGCGCAAGTCCGTCATATTTGACTGGAAAGATAAAATTGGTCCATCATCAAATTTCGGTATCCGTTATTATTATCGACTAATTTTAAATTTTATATATCTTGTATAATTATTATTTTATATATTAAATTTACCAAACTTTGTAACAATGTTTCGAAAATTCAATAAATAGTTGTCTTGATTAATGTTAAAAAATTGCACATAGGGTTTGTTGAAACAACATAATTATAGTTTACGATGTATGTAATTTTTAACAATAATAAAGTTGAGTACATTAATTAAATTAAACGATGAATTAAAGAGAAGATACAATTTACAAAAGAAGAGATTGCTTAAACAATCTAACGAAGACGTGACTGACCACCTAAATAAAATAAACAAAATTAACGTTTAATTACTTTCATTTCTTAGTAAATATAATTATTAACGAAAATTTTTTATATTAAATAATACTCTCAGATCTTTGTTATGTAATAATATATAGTCATTTACATATACAATATTAATTAAAATAAAAACATTTACAACTTAATCATTTCTTGCATGACAGTGAATGTTTTCTTGCAAAATGATGAATATACATTCTATCTGAATGAAAATAGTATTAATAGTATTATTAATTTAAGATTTATACTTAAGTATTCTCGATTTTTCAGTAAAAAGTATTTATTAATTATTTTCTGAGCATAAAAACTATCAATAAAGTTTGCATATATATCGATATAAATTTGGAAATATGAAACTACAAACAAATTTTTAAATAGGTACATATGAAATTGTTATAGTCTAATTACTAAAGAAATTGTTGAAGTCTTGAAGTATATAAAAGATTGTCAGTCTCAAAAATATTTCAAAGTAGCAAATTTTATGGACAGACAGTTGAAGCTGAAGAAAACAGAAAATTCCTTATGAGGGCCAGCAAAAATTAATACTTAAGATTTACTAAAGAACCATATGACTAAAATTGTTTCAAAAGCCTTTGGGTTAAAAAATAATAACTTTCCAAAATGGTGATCCATCTTTTTAGTGTGCAAATTCTCCTTAATCAGTACTTTCTCACATTTCTTCCTCTTTAGGCTATAAGCTCACTTTTTCATTTCTGATGGACGGACCGATATTATCATGTGACAAATCTGTCAAAAAGCTACTTCTCGCAAATGATTCACAATTGCAAAGTCGAGAAAGCAAACATTACAAAATATCTGGTCTGTATCATTTATATGAATCTCGTTTTTACGCATTTTATACATTAACATTGCTTTATGTCCCATTCATTGCCCAGACATAATATGGAAAGTGAATTTGAGTGCGTAATATGTAACATAAAAATAATTTCTCTCATAGGAATGGTCAGTTGTAAGGATCAAGTGTCATATTGCATACATTAATATACATATATTTTTTTCCAAAATTCATTTAAAACTAGAAATTTTTCTCTAAATCTCACTGTTTCCAATTGCAGAAATAATTACTTGAGAAAAAAAAATAATTAGGTGTAATTGGCCCTAAGGTAAGTTGCCTGAACTTCTCGATATGTGCAAATAACAGACTAATTCATTAAGTCATTAATTCAAGAATGAGCTTAATGCTTTTCAAGATATTTATGACCAAACTAATTTACATGTCTGAATGCAGATATTCATTTTTAGAAAAATGAATAATCAAATATATTACGTAGTTTGTATATTCTTTTGATAAAGCGTTGATAACAATATTATTATCGATGCACGTGTACATAATAATAAAATATAGGGAATTTTAAAATTATTACTCGGTTATTTTAAAAATACAAAAAATATTTTTTATATCCAAAGCTCTTGTAATTTTTTAAAACATCTACCAATCCCAGTTTCGATTTTCTTTCGAAGTACCATGGTATTTGTATAAATTCAGATGTAAATGATATTCATATAGATATCTATTAATCTAATTATCTTAATTATACAGTTGACAAACAAGAATTACAACGACTTTCATAATCGAAGGCTTGTGTGGTTTCTGTTTATATTAGTCATATGTAAATGGAAAGAAAAAAATACTTAGGTTGTTCGATTAATTAATACAGGTAAAAAATATTAAAAAAAATCTTACTGGATTACACGCTTGGTTTGTGTAATTGGATTTAAGTTTTTATAAAAAAAAATATCGCCAAGCTTTGCTAGTTTCAATCACTAAAATGGGTAAAAAGTACCAACTAAACCTTTACCCTGGCAAAGGTGTAAATAGTAGAAAATAGTAAACAATATATTAAATTAAGCACTTGTATAAGAGATAAATTAAATAAATAGTTAATTCAACTCGGCTGACAAATGAAATGCTTCCAAGACATTTTATAATATTTAAAATTTTGAAAACAATTTGCACACAATCATATAATTTGTACAATTTAATTTTTAATTTGATATACTTAATAATCACTTATTAAAATAATATGCATCACTTAACAATTTTATAATTACGGAGATTAGAAAGGAAAAGTACTACATCAAACTACTTGAAATATTTGAACTTGTTCTATTATTATATACTTTTTTGCTTAAGAGTATTTAACACTGATTCATTTAAATATATTTCATAGTTATATTGCAATTGCTCTACTTGCTAAGACGAGTACTTTCATATTTTTTTAATAAAATTATAAATGATTATAAAAAAATGATCGGAGCAATTATGATTATTAGTATGGTTAAATATGAAGAAGTATAGAATAATTGGGTAATATATTTTGCTTCTTATTACCAATTTGTTGGGTAACTGGAGGATGGTGAAGAAAGTTGTATTGGTACATGTAAATTTATATTATTTTATTTTTTTATTTTATAGAAGTTTTCTTATTTTCAAAATATGATTTTAGTATAGGTTACAGATTCTTCTAGCAGTAAGACGATTTAGAATTACTAGTAATGAATATATGTAAAGAAATCGAAATGTGTAGTAGTATTATTTTAGTCGATTAAAAGATTTCACTTTCACACCCCTTTTTGAAATTCGTACAATTACCTTAAATGAATGGCAAAAACTAATGAATTTATGCAGTTATAAAGTTTTATTAAACAAAAAGTTAAAATTATCCCAAAACCAATACAAATTTCATGAATCTTACCTTATACAGCTTCCCAGCAAACGATCCTGAAACAAAAAAAAAATTGTTAATATAAACTATAAAACACTAATATAAATAATAAATGAATATTTATAAAAGTATCATACAGATGAATATAGTTCAAAGTGTAAAAATATAAAAAACTAAAAGATTAATTTTGTGCTTAAAACTGAATTTAATATATCAAGTTATTTCTAAGGTTTATTTTTTATAATAGTAATTTATTTATGTATATTATATATATACATTATAATTTGTTTATTATGGATAATAAATTGAATTCTTTAATTTTATTGATGTTCAAAACTTGCAATTGAATCCAATTGGAATATGATCATTTACTTCACAAACTCTCTGTAGGCTCGGATTAAAAATTTATTTATTTATTTATAATAAATTATTTAAAAATCATTTTAAAAAATGTTCAGTATTCGAATGACTTCTGTTCAAACAGTTCATAAATTTTAAACTGATTCCATTAATTGGAATATATCTATTGCAAATATAATCTTTTTGCAATTGAAAGCAAACGTCTAGATCTGTAACCATCAAACAACTCTTATTAGATATAAAACTTTTTATTCCTTGTTGGCATAATTAATATTAACATAATTTATAGAGAATGTTTTCATAATATCGACAGTAGTTTACGATATCTAGTATGTTCAATTAATTAATATTCCCACCAGTTTTTATCATTAACTTGATTAGTGATATATTAAAAGTGACTTTGCCTTTCATCAAGGTACACGGACATCATCAGAATCGAAGGAAATATTTTCCCAGTAAGAACTAACTTTAAAAATACTATTTTGCACTTGTTTTATTTTCTAAACTCTTGTAAAAATCTTGAATATGTGTAAAATCAATAAAAAAAACAATGTTTTTGTTCCAAGATCAAATCTGCCTCATTGAAAACTATGAAATGGTTTTTACCACAACATGTGCCAAGGTAGTATTTTATTAATGAATGAAATTTCTGCATTCCATCTCAACTGAACCAAATTAAACATCATTTCAATCAGATTGACAAGTAATATTTAGCAAATGATTTCTATTCCAACAATTCATTGTTCTAAATTTAATTTATTGTCATCACCTATAACGTAATTCAGGCAATCCCAAACTTTCTATTATAAATACTTAATTATACATTTGTTTTTGCATTGTGCATTGACTTGCAAAAATTTGGACCTGTCGTTTATAAATGTTTTATTTAAATAGAAACAGGTCCTCAATCTACGATGAGAATCCAGGACAGGATTTCATGTGAAAGAAGAAGTTATCGATGGTAAAAGGTGCTTTTAATCTCTTATACAAGTTTTTTTGCTATTTTATAAGGTATGTGAAAGGTTAATAGAAGCTAGACATAAATAATATGGTTTCAGGATTTTATTTTCTTGTGTGATATATTGGAAAGTGCAAAAATAAAATATAAAGTGCTTATGGACAATATATTTACCATCGATAGTTGTCAATGTACATTCGAATTTTTTTAACCAGGTAATGCTAAATGGTATTCATCACATTTCATCAAGTTATAAAATATTTTTCAACAAGGTGTAAGAGGTATCTTAAATTTTCTGATGTCTGATTAAGAGTGAGAATTATATTGTTCCAGACCCTAGAGCCTCCTCCCACTAAGTAATGCTTAATAGTGGTTTTTGTGAGGACAAGAGGCAAGAGATAAACCGACTTACCCAGACCTAGTTTATTAGTACTTTATAATTTAATTATCCTAGGCACTGTAGTTTCCAACTATTTTTTACAACAAACAATTCGGCTAATTCACTCATTATCGATTCAGGAAACATTATTCCACTGTGTTATAATTTCGTTTTATAACGTCATTACATTACATTTAATCCCATCATTTCGCCTTCTCTCGGCTGTTACACATGGCTTGTTATTATGTGTAAATACCGAAACATGTATTCGAACCTGAAGAATCCTTTCTCTTAAAAAGAAAAAAAAAAAGATAAAACATCATCGGCTGCTCTGCAAAGTAACTTTACCTTGAGGCGAAAATAAACGCGCGTTCGTTGACACACCTGGGATTGTGATCTACATGCATGTTAGTTTTTTATTTATTTAAAATTATATTATTCAATATTTCATATAAATGCATAAAAAATAGAAGCCAATTCTCTATTAAAGTAGGCCGTATTTGCTGTGTCATCTAGCGTTTTTCACATTAAATCTAAGTTAACATTATATGTATGGTGTATTTTTGGGTATCAATATTTCTACATGTATATGAGTCAATAATAATTATTTGTAATGATCATTGCAGATAAAATGTAAATATTTTAATCGTTTTCCTGCATATGTTGGGCCTGCCTTTATATAAATATAATCAATTTTTCTCTCCATTTAATCAGATAATTCTTTCTTTCAGAACTGTCACTTTTTGATACACTAGATTCTTATCGCCGAAACAGCTATACCTGTTTTTTGCACCAGGACGTCTTTATCATATAATTTATGGAAAAACTTATTACCTTTCTGGATTCCTAGTCTCAAAAATTATTTATGTATGAAGTAATGTTTTCCAGACAAAACAACGGTTTGGACACTATTTTACCATGACATTATCATTTCCAATTTTACTATTAGAATGTACAGATTTAAGTGCACCATCTAATCTCAACTTTCTTAAATGAGCGAAAATAAATTTTTGTGAGAAAAACAACATGTATTTTGCATCAATCGGATGTAATTAAAACTGTCTTGTTAATATCTACTAAATATGGGTGAAAGTTGATAAATGTGAGAGAATTGTTCTAACTGATCTATATGCTGATTTTATCGTTGTTTTTTAAAAACTAAGAGATAAATATATAAGTACTTACGTAAAACGTTTTGAATAATTAATCATTATTCGATAAAATAATTATATTTTTAAATTGAATTTATTAAATGTTGCAAATGGAGTTTTGCGAACTAGCTTATTAATTATTCATCAACAAATTGGATGTGTATTAAATTTAAATTATTCAATTTGTTTTCTCTTTGAATATTTCAATTATATTTTGAATCATCTGTTACATAATGACTATATCAGAAGAAAATAATTCTTTCTCTTGTTATTAATTATTGTATATTTGAGATATTATTTATACTAATTATTTTATCGACGCGAATAAAATTATATTTGACATATAATAAAAATATTAATTGTCTGTGATATTGAGATGTCAATTAGTCGTTAATAAAAAAAAAAAAAAAATAGTCATTTTCTATATGAATATTAATGAACTTTTAACTTTACTAAATAATTTTACAATTAGAACAGTACGAATTTAAAGATATCATGATGATTTGAAAAAAACAATCTTTGATTTGCCTTCTAAAGAAAAATTATCAGAACTAGGATAAGATAACTCTTGGGTTGGTTTCCGGTAGTTAGTAGTCAAAATAATCAACACACAATTTTTGTAAAACATCAGAATTCTGTATTTTGTCCAAAATTGAAGCCAAGTTATGTTGTATGGTTGAAGAGAAATATTCTAAATTATCGCAGGGATTGGTGATACTAGTACATGCCCAACTAATTTAGAAATGGATTTTTGGTTTGTGACATTACTCTCAAATTTTCTATTCTTAATACAAATCATTTTATAAATTGATTAAACACAACCCAGAGGCTAGTGCAACAAAAATAAAATACCCTCAAACCATATTTCTCCACAGATTGATTTTCTCTATCAACAACCAAAAAAACCCTTCCTCAATTAGCTCACCATCAAAGCTGCCAATTACAGCCTGGTGATTTCTGCAAAAACCCATTGATTACCTCACACAAAACAAAAGTATACACAAGCTCTTATTACGACTAAAATTTACATCAGAACTTGCAAAAACTCATACTCGTACGCATTCGTAATGGAATCAGTGCAGATTCAGTATGGATGGAACCAGATTCCACTTTCTAATTCTGACTCTGACAATCTCCTTACCGAGAGGCAAAATATGAACACGGAACAAATGTTGATTTTGGTTTACGATTTGTTTTTGCATGTTGTAAAAATCTATGAATGATTTAGATTTGCATAAATACAATGGCTTTATTAATTTGTTATGGATTTTGCTGGGACAGGTGCAGGAGCAAGATTGTTTGTTTGTAGTTCGAATAGAACACCGGGGAACAATGTTACTATATATTTTTTTAACAATCAATTCAATTAATCAATTTTTTGTAATGGTATGAGATGGTTTGGGAAGTCGCAAGGCATTAATCGAATTCTAACTAAATTAATTTATATTGAAAAAGCGATTTTATTGTTAGTCCTCTTCTACACAGATCATTATCTAATGAGCAAACTGAAGTAATTTTCAAATTTACATAATTAAAGATATTTTTTATAAATTTTCAACACATAATTATATATATATATATATATATATATATATAATATATATATATATAATTTGATTACACACCTTCTATGAAGGTAGCCAGATCATCTGATTTTAACCGTTATATACGATGAATGCTATAGCATCCACGTCAAGTATTGCGCTTCTAATTTAGGCAATGTGATTGCCGAAGCTAATTAGTGACTAGGGGAAAAGAAAAGATAGTTCCTAAATAATCGGTTTGTCATTACACCTTGACAGGTATAATTAATTAAAACAAGTGAGGTTATATAAAATTGGAATGCTATAGTATTTATGTATGGCAATGATAATGAATGCTATAGCATTCACGTCCGCAAATATGTATAATAACCTTGACAGGTATAATTACAAAAACGTAAGGTTATATAAAATTTGAATGCTATAGCATTCATGTCATGAAAATGTATGCTATAGCATTCACATCCTCAAACGTCTGTATACATTAAATTTGGAGTAATTTTAAGATTACTTTACTATATTTTCTTTTACGTCATTTAACAAGTTATAAAAGCTTTATATCAAATTTCAGGTGACTCGAATGACTTGAGAAATGTTCAATTTCTCATAAAGTTGAATAAAATAAAAATAAGTCTTCAAATGAAAGTAAAACTGCATATGTGAGCCGCCGCCAGCTCGGAACAGCATATCTCCGGCAGATATATTAAAAAGAGACTAAAACATCCGAGGAGACTTCAAATTGATGGACGGCAGATAAGGTAGAATTTTAATGAAAATAATCGATGGAAAGAACAATATATATATATTAACTCATAAAGCCATAAGAGTGTCCTATAAACCACGAACTTCGAACGACTCGTAAATAGCTTTTATCAAATTAGTCAACTGCATAGATTGCAATTTAGTTTATATTGGAAAAACGAGCAAGAATTTAATGAAGAGATTACAGCAACACAAAAATAACCAAAATAATTCTAGATAATTTAAAACTGTGCTCACCTTTTACATTAATAAGTTAAAACACCATGTCCATTTTTATCGAAGATTTGCCTTCACAAAAATTCACTCAGTTATTCACTTTGTCAATACAAGTAAAATGTTTTTTGGATTATTAGAATTAGATACTACGTTCGCTCAAAAACTGAAATACATTTTTTGGCACTTTTTACCCCGTATTTTCAAAACGGCTGAACTTGCCTTTGCCAAATTTTATTAAATATTAAAAAATGTGAATAAAATAAATTAAAATCAACTAAAAAAATCAATAAAGAATAAATAACATGAATAACAAGAGCAATAGCAAAAGTAATATGAATAAAATAAATAATATATAAAAATAAAGTAATTAAAATACATTTAAATGATTCAAATAAATTTTTTGAGCATAATATGTATCATAATATTCCTTCTCAGGTTGAAGACCTCTGGCACGTGGAGCAATCGAATTTTCGGTGAAAGAAGAAATGTTCTTCAGAATCTGCAAGAATGAATAACGCAATACATTCTCGGACAACACACGCATCGAAGAGCTGGTCAGAAAGGAACATATGAACCAGATCAGAAGTGGGGGACCAGTATATATAGATTGTCTAATTTGTCATTTGTTTATCAAAACTGTACAGGTGCACAGCCGTGTAGGTTCCCCAGAAGGAGCTACATTTTATAGGATAATTCGTTCAAATAATTAACGAACATGTTCAGAAAGGTAAGATGGAAAATGTGTTGCTCGATTTGGACGATCGATCTGTGAAAGTGCAAAAAGTGATGAAAATAAAGTGATATCATTAAGTGATTGGATTAACTTGTTCAAGCCAGTTGTCGTACGAAAGTGAAAATTGTAGAGATAAGATATTAAAAAACCACTGTAAAAATTATTGAAAATAATGTGCATTAGTTCTGGAGTCAATATCACTTGTACTCATCCATACTTTTGGATACACCCTAATCATTGATAATCAAATTATACGTACTATAAAATGAAATAATTATCTAAGATAAAGTGCTAAAACATTGTACATAATTGCATTATCTATTATTTATATTTATTGTTTTCTTTTATTATTCTAGGGAGTTTGGACATTGGCGTTCGTAGTATTTACATCACTACACTACGTCCAGTCCTTGCCTCAAAAACAGACCAAGTTAGAAGACATCGAGAATGACAACCTCCGAAACGAAAAGAACTTAGAAATATCATCAGGACGACCAAGCTATTCCTTCGTGCCACAAGCAGCAAAACAAGTATACGCCAAAAGCCCTAAAGCAGAAGCCCTAACACAACACATCCCTGATTTAACACCACCTCCCCTGCCTAAAGCTGAAGCACTCCATCAACTACAACAAGTTTACGTACAACCTCAACCCCAACAGCAAATTCAATATTATTACCAACCCGTGCAATATCAACATCGGGCACTTCAACAGTTTTATGTCAAACCCCAACAAGTAGTTGCTCAACAATACTATGTACCTCAACAACAATCCTACACGCATCAGACTGCTCACGGTCAAGAAGCTCAGCAACAATATTCATTTACTCATGTTCAGCAACATCAGCCAACTGTACAGCAACATCATGTCCAAGCACAAGCTCAAGAAGTGCCGACACATACTCAGGCTTATATTTATCCAAATACTGTAGCCCATAGTCATCAAGAAACAGCGCAGACTTATGTTCAGCAACACGTTCCATTACAGACTTACGTGCAACAGCAACATGTACCAGCTCAGACTTACGTGCAACAAGCTCAAGTGCCGTCACAGACTTATGGGGCTGCCCAAGCTCAAAGTCACGGACACCACGAGCAACAACAACATCATCAACAACAATATATTTACGTAGATCCTCAAGTTTTAGCGCAAGTCCAAGCTCAATTACAGGCACAACTTTATGGTCATCAACAGCAAGCGCAACATCACGCTCAACAAGTTCAACATCACGCTCAACAAGTACAGCACCAGCAACATTCTCAACATCATGTGCAACAGCAACAACATCAAGTTTACGCCCATGCTCCACAGCAACAATATTACATCCAGCATCAGCAACCAGCTGTCCAACAAGCATACATCCAACATTACCATCCTGAAACATTCCTCAGGCACGCCTTGCAACCATCATATGATGCTGTAGCAAGACACCATTTCTCAAAACCACCTCAAAGTCTTTTGGATTCTTACATCCCAAGTTCGGTAATTTTAGCAGCTCATCAGAATGCAGGAAAGTTGTCACACCATGTGGGATCATCATCTCAGGCCTATGACACCATCGCATATTCGACGGAATTGCAACCCAGAACACATGCTAAGAGGACTGCTGAGGAATCATCGTGAAAATATATTATTAAAATTGATATATAGAATTTGACATATCCCGAAAAATGTTTAGACAATTAGAAATCAAGAGATTATGTTCGGGTTAAAAATTCGTCATCTCAATTCAGTATTAAATTCATGTCGCCACTGACTCTCATCAAATTATTCTAACAATGTTTTATGAATCAGTATGATTCACATCCAAAATTTATGAAACAATTTTGATTTTTTTCTTGCTAAATACGTTGAGATTTTATTTAAACTAGTCTGTATAAATTAAGTGATTGAAACGACTATGAAGAAAAGGCATTTACATCAAGTAATCATCATAATTTATCATCAAATCATCATGCCACCATCAACTCTATTAGATATGTATTATGTATTGTATATATTGTATTTTATTGTTAATAAAAATATAAAACAAATATTTTATTATTATTATTTCGATAAAAATATATATATTTCAGTCATTAGACACATGATAGAGATCAGACAAATTTTTATTATTAAGATTGATAAGGAAAATTACATTTGGATGTCTGCAATTATGAAATCTTAATCATGCTATAATGATTTTAGTTTAGCCAAAAGCAAAAAGTAGCAATTTTTTATTTTAAAAAATCTTATTGAAATATACTTCACCAAATTTAGTAATATTTGTATAAGGTAAAAATAAGGTGGTTTTTACTATGTTTTTATGTTTAACAAATTCTGTCAATTATCAAAATTTATAGATTTATACATCAGTAATAGAAAGTTATTTATGCCTACTCCATGTTACATATTTATTGTGTTATTCGTTTTGGAATATACCAGTTTACAAATACATTTCTCGAAACTTATATTTATTGATATATTTGTCTATGTTAATTAATAGAAATGTTATCGAAAAATTTCTAAAATGCCTGATAAATAAAAGATTAAATAATATATTAACAAAAAACAGAGTAAATTATACACAGGTTTTAGTCAAAAGAGCACTAACAATGTCTTAATTATGTTTTAAAAATATTAATATGACAGTATTCATAAAAACATGATTGAAATAAAATGTATATATATATATATATATATATATATATATATGAAATTTGATTTAAGTCTAATTAAATAAAAATCATAAGAAGCCTAATTAACAAAAAAGTGAACAATATAGCAATTATAAAGACAACTAACTTGAATGTCAAAATAGGCAACAGGTCAAAATTGTTGCTTAAAAATTATTGAATAAAAAAAAAATCAAAATTTTGAAAAAATGTTTATAATGATTTAATAATTATTCATATAGTTGAATATGAATATATAATGAACTTATATTTTGTAGATTTTTTTATTAATGTTACTAAGAAAATTTCTCTCTATTAAATAAATATCTTTAGCTAATTTAATTTCCTAATTATTTCAGTTAATTTAAAAAAAAGTTGATTATTACTAAAGAAACTGTTGTATACATGTTTGAAAAAATGTTTTATATTTTATCTTAATTCTAAGTACTACAATTGATTTTTTACTGTAAATGGCCAATCTTTTATTGCCTTTTATATAAATGTTATATTATGGTTATTGATGATTTCTTTATTTTATTTATTTAAAAATAGAAAACCCTGAACTTACGTTATCCATCGATATATTCAAATTTTATAGCAAATTAATGTCACCTGTTTGACAAATGTATAATACGATGTCGAAATAAATATTATATTAATCGAGAAAGTTCATAAAAGTGAAATTGATGATATGGAATAATATATATATATATATATATATATATATATATATATAAATATATATATATATATATATATATATATATATATAAGACAATATTTATGACGTCATTCCCTTTATATCTAATATTTTCCTTTCAAAGTCCTAAATACTTCCTTGAAAGATATTTTTTTAGATGAAGTAAGATATTTTCAGACTTGTTGTGTAATGGCACGTTTTTCTTCGGAAATTATAATCCAGGTAACACCAGGTAAAGGTAGAGGTAGAGTAAAGGTAAAGGAGCACCAGATTTTAGCTATAAAGGAGAACATTTAGCTGAAAATCACAAAAAATTAATTTATTTTACCTTTGACATTGCGTCAATTTTTTAGCTGGCACCAAAACGATGAGGACTTTTGAGATCTTTTTCATAGTTGTATTTGAAGCAATTTTATCGATTAAAGTTACAGACCATTATGATTCTAGCCTAAATTGACCGGCATATTTGATTATAGTGCTTCCATCTGGTTATACACCTTTATAAATATATATGTAGATTTTTATAACAAAAATACACCTTATTCGGATCAGAGAAAGTAACTTTGATCATTCTCGCTTGTTTTCATTCCAACAACTAGGCGTTATTTATAAAATATTAATACTTCGATTTTAAAATGCTATACTGATAGATGTACAAAATTAATATAGCGACCTGAGTATACAGAAAAACATTAACACGTTCGCGGACGTGAATGCTATAACATTCATTTTTATTTAATGACACATGTAATTTTGAAGTCAATCATTAACTTCCCGTAGGGGAGGTTATAGTAATGGTCCAAAAATCGAAAATGAAAATTTTTGCATATCTTTACGTTTCAGAAGCGCAATACTTGACGTGGATGCTATAGCATTCATCGTATATAACGATTAAAATATGATAATCTATACTTCAAATTAATCAAATTTTGGATATCACAACCAGTTTAAAAATTAAATGACTCAAGTTTTGTACTTTGTTGAAACTTGTACTGCTCGCGAACGTGTTAATCTTAAGTAGACAAAATTATAATACCGATATTATTTTATCAGAACCACCTACAAGTGATTAAATTTCAAAACTTAAAACTTATTCGATCATTGTCTAATAAAATTAAGTCTCTACATCCACGTCCTCCGCCCTCACAATTTTCTTATTAGAATCCATTTCTTGTGGGAAAATCACACAATTCACATGACGCCTTAGTGAATAAAACCACAGAATTGATCCAGGTTCCAGATCAATAACTTATTGCACGAGTGGGTTCAAATAACCCATTATTACAATAATAGGTGGTAGAGGTGAAGTATTAGATGGATATGATGTATGTGGTTCGATTGTGATATGATGGTTTCCATATGTGTTGAAATTTGACGCCAACTTGGTATTATTATACAAAGAATATGTGGACTGATGAAGTTTATATGTGATAATTATGTGTTAATTGTATTTTGCAATAAAGCTATAAATGATCAGGTATCTATGTTTATTGGATAATGGTTTATTGCAATAAAATATATGGCAATGCAACATATTGTGGCGAATAAAAGGTTATTAGGCCCTTTCTCGGGGTATGCAACGACTGCCAAATATTACATCTTAGCGTTGCACCCCCATTACGAAAGGGTTACTCCAACTACTTAACCCGACTTCTATAAACACCCTGTAATTACCTGTGGAAACTAAACCAACTAACTACGCAAATGACACAGAATGTACTTATATCTTATTTAATATTACTTTGGTATTACAGGCGAGAGAACATGGCTGTACCTGCGTACATTCATGTCCTTTGCCTAAACTCTAAATCACAATCTATAAACGTCCTAAATTTATTTGTCGTCTTTACCTATGCTCCATTTATAAAATATTATTTTCATTGAGTTATACCATCTCAATTTTTCAAATTTATAATTTTATATATAGTTAATTAAAGCCTATTGAAAATCATCCATTAACATATTTTAATATATATCTGAACTAGGTGTAGGTGTCATTTACCCATATATAATTCCTGACTTTTTCAATAACAATTGACTCTAAGCAACTTTTCATATTTTGACAATAGACCTTTGAAATTTTTAAAATCGGCACCCATAATTCCAAATTACACTATTTTTTGATCCGAAATGCCTTCAAAATCATAAAATATTTTTTTTAGATTATCAAAACCTTAAAAGATTCATAGCAGAAATCTTTGGAACTGTAAACGAAAAATTTTGCACTAATTTGATTAGAACAAAGAAAGTTCTTATTGAGTTTCATCAACTGGCTTTAAAAATTTTCAAAACCATAAAACCATTTTTGAAAGAATCGGCGTAAAGCTAAAATTCTGGCTCAATTTTTTAATTTCTCAATTGAGTAGTTGATAATATAATTATATTATTTATTTGATTATAATAAATTCATTCCAACTATATTTGATTATAATAAAATTGCCCTCTAGTCATTTAATGAAATGCAAAATCTCAATTAAATTGAAAGCCACAATTTAAAATCTTGATATAGTAATCAAAAATTAAAAACATATATTCTGATTGCAAAAATGTATATTATCCAGGTCGGTGAACGTATAATGACTATTACAACTAACAATTAAAACATCTGAATAAAAAATTCAATTTAAATTATCTATTTAATGACTTGGCAGTTCGCAAAAATTTGTAGTAAATACAAAATGTTTCTTACATAATATAATTTGCATGTTACAAGTCGTAATAATATAATTTATTTGAAACTTATTATCTAGATTAGATGAAGGCGGAAACAGGACCATGTAGTTATTAACATAATATTTTTAACAGCTTATTGTTGGAAATAATTTGTAAGTCATATATAAAAATATAAGAATATTTAATTGCAGATAAAAGAATTTGAACCACAATATTTGTTATTTAAAAAAATGCCTACGGTAAAGTATGTTGTTTGAAAAAATTCCTACTTCGTATTCCGTTATTTTAATAAATGGTATGTTTTAAAAATTATACTCGAAACTTAAGAAAATGTTATTTATGAATTGCATACTTTGATTATTTTTAAAACAGTAAAATTTACAGTCTACAGATCATTTTTATACAGGCCGCTGACTCGATGCAATGAAGGAAACTTGTTCGAACAAACATACTTCATATTTTTCCTTTGAAACCTATCTTAAAATCATTATAGTTTTGCAGTCGCTACCATATTAAAATAATAATGCTAAAATAGATTATGTGTCTGCTTTTTTCAAAAAAAAAACTACATTAAATAGAGGGTTATATAAAGTCTTGATAGAAATAGCTGTTTAATTAAAACAAATCAAAATAAACTTTTGGAAAAAGTTAATCCTCTCTAATTACTTTCTAATTTCCTAATAAGTGAGTGCAAAGTCTGACCATCTCTATGAAATAATTGCCTTTTACAAAACAATTTAAATTTTAAAGTTTTTGCAAGAGGTGCATTATATCGATAAATCATATATATATATATATATATATATTATATATATATATATATATATATATAAATATTCTGTTACATATAAAACAACTTGTAAACTAATTTCTTGAATAAATTAACATCGAGTCGTTTTGTTTATGATTCAAGTTCAGAGCAAATAATTTATTTATAATTTTTTTCAAAAGCTGCCACTCTAGGTCAATGTTGCCAGCGATCATTAGATTCAACAAATAAATGATTTAGACAATTGGAATTTATTTATTTGGGTCAAGAATATCATCAGTCTAATTACAACGGATGCTGGATTGGACCTATAGATTTTTGACCTCAGGCAAAACTATATCGTGCAGAAGAAAATATAGGGTGTCAATAATATCAATATTAACAAGTAAATGTCATAGGAAACCGATAAAATATAATTGAATTAAAATGTCATATACTGTCCGGAAATTTGATCTAGATCACTGATAGATCAATAGATGCTCCAAATATGATTTCTGTCGTATGATCTAACTAACTAGAAGATGAATAATTTCTAAATAACTAGAAGATGAACAACTTTACTTAATTTTCTTTGCCAAATTTATGTTCTAAATCTTTGGGTATTAATCTAATTTTTATTTTTCTTTCACTGACCTTTTTATGAATCTTCTTATGAACCAATGAACTTCTGAAGCAAAGTTTGAGCAAGGTTTATATGCATCATTTGATTTTGTGTGAGTTTGGTTAAAAATTTATTCAGAATCATTATTTATTAATTGTTCATCTTTATTTCTTATCATTTATCAGAATAACATGGATGCTGTGAAAGATAACTAAGGCAAGGTCAACAACTCATGAACCAGGAGCCTTTCGAATTAGTTCAATGTTCTATCATAACATTAAATGTATCATGTTATTTATAAACCTTTAGATATTTATTCAAAATACCATTATTTTTATCATAAAATATGATTTTTATGTAAAAAACAACTATAACTTACTACCCACATTTTTTTTAATTCTTTTAATTGATTTATGCATTTACAGTTTTATTTCCTCATCTGAACAAAACGTTACCCAATAGCTCTCGCATGTTTCAAGTGTTTTATGCATGCAGTTTGCATCGTCGGCCACTTTCTACGTTTTAAATATTTTAATTGTTTGTTATAAAATACAATAATGATTTTCTAGGACATAAAACAACTAGGAAACGATGTTGAAAGGAACCGGTAACGGTTTAATAGAAGCTTAAGAAATGTGCAAGAGGATCATAGAACATACAATTGTCTGTAAGTAACAAATATTACAATTAAAATTTTAATAATATTAAGCTATTCAATTTTATAAATGCGATTCAATGCTTATAAATTTAAATCTATTTAAACATAAAAGGAATATATTATATTTATACAAATAAAATACATGTTGGTTACTAAGCTCATTATTGTAAATAAAAGATATAATATTGGACTCAGAACACTACCTTGAGGAACACCAGAATGAACTAGTTTTGGTAAAGAGAGTTCCTCATTTATGTTAATTTGAAAGTACTCTTTTATAAATATCATTTAAAAATGTAATAAAATTGTTTTTTTAAATCATAAATTATATTTATACAAATAAAACATATTGGTTACTAAGCATTATTTTTGTGAATAAAAGATATAATTCTGGACTCAAAACGTTACCTTGAGGAACACCCAATTGAATAAGTTTTGGTGAGGAGAATTCTTCATTTATGTTAATTTGAAATGTTCTCTTAGGTAAATATCATTATAAAATATAGTGGAATTGTTTTTTTTTAATTGATGAAAAGTCGTTAGTGATAGAAATCATTTTAGGAAGAGTTTTATTCTAAATCATGAATTATTCGAATTATTCCATTTCGATTTTTGTTCATTTTTATAGTCAATTTAGATGTTATAATACAGTTCTGACAAATATTTATTAAAAAATTTAATAATATATAATAAAAAATAACACATTGGAATTCTTTACTAAAAATATGCAGAGTTAACTCAAATATTAAAATCTAGGATTTATGAATAGTTGTGTAAAAACATTTCACTTGAAAGAAATGTTGTTAGAAGACTCTCAATAGTTTTTTATTTCAAGTGTGATTTTAATAAAATAAATGATACCTAGCAATTTCATACCATTTTTGCAACATGACCAAGCATTTCAAATTATATTTTGCTCTCAAGATCTTGGTATAAGTTTCACTAAACCTTCTGACTAAGCAATTTGCAGTTGGCAAAAGATAAATATTGACATTAAAATAAATGTTGTTCAACTCTCACAGCTTCTTAATAATTTAGTTTGAATCAATAATTTTACAATCGCGTGTAATGAAATATTATTAAGAATCGTTCGAGTGCGATTATAGAGCATTCAATTGCATGTCCGTGAACAGTCAGGGCATATAAAGAGAATTATTTACTTTTCCGGAAAAATCAGGGCAGAAATAGTAATAATAGGTAAAAGGACTTAGTATTTATAGTTTAATGGGGATATTTGTAAAAAAGTGTAGAAGGACCTTTAGGAAAATTTACCTCTGACTTCGGTGAAAGCTATAATTTAGTGGCCAAATCGGTGCAATCTACTTTATTTACTACAGTATTTTTGTTTTCAAATTTCAATAGAAAATTCAAAGCGACTGTGATATAAAACAAATCTTGACTATTTTAAATGAAAAGTTTATTACTAATATCTAAATTTATATTTAGGTGATTATGCTTAAAATTGATATTTTATATAAATGTGGTTATATCCACGATTTTTAGTTGTTTTTTAACAGCTTGTTTTCGCATTGTTGCAATAAATTAAAATAAATTACCAATATTAGGATAAAAATATATAATTACTGGATTGCCATCTAACACAAAATTTATCAAATATAGATAGGACACCCACTAAATTGTCTTCTAAGAAAAGCCATCTAGAAAACTTTGATAAAATCTTATAGAAGTTTATAGTTTTAATTGCTTGGTTATAAAAGTAGATCCCTATTATTTTTTCCCTGTTTTATATAAAAAAACCTAATCCGTCTCTGTATTTCTAGTACAATCGCCAATTCATACATCCACTTATTATATACAGTAGAGTACCGGTTATCTAATTCACGCAAAACGATACCACCTTTCGCCAATAAAGTTAAATTCTCATTTTAGTACAGAGAAAGGTTGTAATATCATCTGTGTAAGATGAAATAGAATAAATAGAATAATCACAGTGGCGTAGTTTAATAAGAGGACGCAAATTCCCAAAAAAAACACTCTTTGTATTTTTTTGTATTTTCTACTTGATCATATATTTACCTACAGTAGGTAAATAGGTAAAATATGTATTAGGTTATGTTTAATAGTATTTTAATACTCAAAATTAAAATATAACGGTATTGAAGTCTCTTAATGCAAAATTCAAGTAAATAATTTTAAATAAAAAAAATAATTTGGAATTGAAAATTACTGGATATTAGCTGATCATCTCGAGTATACTTTTTTTCTAATTAAAATAATATAGATAAATCTGAGCTAGAAAACATATGAATACTTATTTTAACTACGTCACTGTCATGTTATCTTTTAAGTAGTTAATAAAATCCGAATAGATCTGTCAGATCTTTCAGTGAAATGTACGTCATCTTTTATTAGATTTAATTACTTTCACTTTTGGTGAATCGAATTTTCGTGTACGATTTGATACCTGATATAAAAATATGTAATTCGATACGGATTCGGAATTGAAAACGATTGATTAGTAACAAGTGAGAGGAAGTAATGTGTTGCAATTTGTAAAAAATTGATATTTTTACACCTGTGGATTCGTATTTCTTTAAATATGTATAGGTTTCTTGGTATGCAGAAATATTTAGTTACAGTAACAATAATCCATTTATTTTTATTTATATGTTTTATTAATTTATATATTTTATTGTAGTAATATTTTCATATGTCCAACTATCCCAGGTGAGAAAAAATATTTTTATCAATTTTATACAGAATTATCGCTTCATATTCCTAGTACTAATTTGCATAGATATTAAGTTGGCACACGATTCCTATGAGAGAATTTTCTTATGCAATCTCTATATACATGGCTATTATCATAAATAAAAGATACTTTAGAATTACTCCCGCGTTCTGACGTTCTAATATGCCTCTCTTCCACTCACTCTACTTATATTTGTAAGGAAATAGTATACGCATATCGGGGTATATGAGATACATATCTTAAAAGCTGGTTTTGTACTGCTGATGTGAATACCAGAGTTTTGCTGGAATCAAAAGGTCAAATTGGACGTTTGTGGAGTACTAAGTCAAGAGGTTTAATAGACAACTTGTAGTAACTACATTCTGACAAATTAAATTAATTAAATATATTATTGAAATCAAAAAAAAAAATTAGGCGTTTGGAGGAACCAAGTAAAAGTTGGTGTAGTATCAAGTCAAAACTAGCATTTTAAAAAATACACATACGATGTGTATTGCAACATAAAACATGAATCTGCCATATTTCTATAATAATGATCACTTGTTCTGGTATATCATGATCTAATAACAAGATGAAGAAATCGGCCAAACAGATAATGCTTGGTAATAATATATTGCCAAATAGTTTAGACATATAAACGTGCGTGTTCCTTTCAAATAAATATATTGCTTTGATTGAGATAAATTGAAATAGTTTAGGTTTTTTATAACGCAATTCGAAAAAATCTTAAAAATGCAATTGTACAAAGCCAATAATGTCCTTGATAATATTACTATCTACACCGACTGAACGATAAATGATGTATTTGTTTTTGCGGATCATAATTTGTCGAAGTTATAAATGATTAAATTATTATTGGCCTAAAAAAACAGATAGTTTCATAGAGGCATATATATATATAACAAATGTATTCTGAGTGGATAAATTTTATAAACGAACCGTTTCATTCACAGAATATTTTTTCTCTATTTCGGATAGAGAATTCGGACACCGACGATCATTGGTGGGGCAGAAGACAGTATATTGAACGACTTGTAAAGGATAACACATAATGCCAATTTAGGTTTCCATACTGCAGTGTAAAATGGCAATGAGAAATCTTTCACCCTATTCTTCCCAGAGTTTGAATTCAACTCAGCTCACAGTCCGTGACCATTCTTATTCAACATAAAATGACCTCTGATGCCAACTCTGACATCAGCCTAAATTCATATTACATACTACTACTCTGACCCATCCATTGCTCAATTGTAAGAACAAAACATCATAAAAAACATTCATAAAAACATGAAATTTCTAAAAAAAAATCTAAATTTGGCACTGTTACCTAACATCAAATGCAAAACTATATGGATCGAAGTGAGTAATTTACATTCTTTAATCTGTGAGAAACGCCACATTATGACTTCTATTAATTCGTCTGAAAGATTCGCCTCGGGCCTAAATTTAGTCGTACGTGATCCGGTCTGATCAACTTTCAATTTCATCTTTGAAGATTCATTACGCACGAGTGACGTTAATGGAGTATAATGATACTTTGTTGTTTGGGTTAATAGACCTATGATTTACAGGGTTTTAGATAGCAAATGTGAAAATAAAAGATACATGGCCGAGAAATTTTTTACAAACTTTGAAATTTGGAACCTACAAGTTTGAATTCTAGAAGATTTTAACCTACAAGTTTGAATTCTGGAAACTTGGAACCTACAAGTTAAAATTCTAGAAGCTTGGAACCTACAAGTTTGAATTCCAGAAGCTTGGCACCTACAAGTTTGAATTCCAGAAGCTTGGCACCTACAAGTTTGAATTCCAGAATCTTGGAACCTACAAGTTCGAAATCTAGAAGCTTGAAACCTACAAGTTTGGATACTAGAAACTTGTAATCTACAAGTTTGAATTCTAGAAGCTTTGGACCAGCAAGTTTAAATTCTAGATGCTTGGAACCTACAAGTGTAAATTCTAGAAGCTTGGCACCTACAAGTTTCAATTCCAGAAGCTTGGAACCTACAAGTTTAAATTCTAGATGCATGGAACCTACGAGTATAGAACTAACAAGATGCTTGGAACTAATTCTAGATGCTTGGAAATAATTTTTAAAAATATGTTATAATTGTACATTTGCTTCAACAAAATAATAATAATTCTAAGCCCTGTCCTTTCCTTCAATGACATGCGTAAAGCATCGCGTGCAAAAATTACGAGTTTTGCTAGGTGATGTGAATAAACGTAACGCATTTATGTAAGTTAATTTCTTTATTGCAATGGCAAATTGAACCTAAGCCATATTTGTAAGTCGAACAAATGGATCTCTAAATATTTTTGCCTTTTACATTAATAGCACGTCAAATCAAAAATTCATATTAACATTATAAAAAAATTGATTCTTAGCTTTTGATATTGTTTTCGTGTTTAAATAAAACTACTTGCTATAACTAAATAATATTCATCTAAACATCTTATTAAATTTAGTTAACATAATCTGTTAAAACCATTTGATATTTGATAAACCTCCAATGTTTCATTTTAAATTAAGCTTATGCAAAAAAAATAATTTAAATAGTAACGTTTTTACACGGTTTTAAAATAATTTCTCACCTTTCCCACAACCTCTGGATTAGCACAAATATTTTAGAACCAAATGTGGCCAAATCGGTTCAGCGGTTTATCGAGCTCTATTTTAACATACAAGATATTCTATAAAATTTTTAACAATTCCCAATTTACTCTGATTTACTGTATTATTTTGTCTATTAATAGCATGCAAATATGTCCAATCCATTAATTTTACGGAAATGAACTCTATTTTCTAATAATTGGTATCCTTTAGAACTGTCATGACGATGCAACATATGTAACAAGGAAGTCATATGTGGTCTACTATTCAAGTTTCGCGTTTTGCATCAAATATAACCACAGAATGATAATTCAATCACTAATGGTGAAATGTCACTTTCAGAAATGTAAGCTGGAAATACAATGTGACGGTAATAAAATAGTTATAAAGTATTGTTTTTAATTGGTATTTAATTATCCTAAACCAAAGCTTGTTTTTAGGGTTGTATTTTCAATCAATTCCTAATTAAACATTCTATACTGAATGAAAAATGATGATACCCAAAATTTAGAATAAGAGAGTAGTATAGAGTCGGTAAGATTTCATGTAGCAATATTTATCTAACTTGGTGAAGAATTCTCAGAATCTTTCACAGAACTCCTTATAAATTAAATGATCTTATAAATTAATATTAATTATATTTTATTATGACATTTACTAGGCGTGGTACTCTCTATCCATCATCAAGTCTGTATTTTAGTTGTCTATGTGAAAACTGTCTCTAATATATGCGAAAGTTATATAATTCTCTTTGTTCTACAGTTTTATTAAACATTTTGATGGAGTTCTATCATGTTGAACATGAATAATTAGATAGTGCAAAACACTATTCCTATGTAGTTTATGAGAACTAGTACTTTCTGTAATTAACTTTTAATGATATCACTTGCTTTGGTTTAGTTTACTTTTTCCCAAGAACTCTGTAAATGATATATTTGCTTTTAAATTTATAGTCGGTATCAAATTAATAAAATATAAATTAAAATGCTTGTCAAAGTTCTCTGACTTGTTAGTTTTCCAATATTTGTTTGGTTTGACCTATATATAATACAGTACAATCAATACAATTGATTTTGTATACAGTAACATGTAATGAAATGATAAATTTAGCATTTTAGTTTGTATAGTTTTATTCAAAAACTTTTAGTAAATTACTGCATAATATTCTTCGAAATTATCCATGGCTATAAATTTATAAACGTCTAGCAATAATATTAAAAATTCCAAAAATAAAAAATATTTACTAGTCAAGTACAAAAGTATAAAAAAATTGTCCGATTCTACAATGTTATATTATTAACCATTGATTTATAATTACTTTCTTTATAAATTGTATTGTTTATCAAATTAATATATTTTTAATTCAGCAAGGTCGATGACAGCAATTGTTATAATTTTTTTCATTTGACCTTAACATTTGTTAATTATATTAGGTAGTAATTAATGAATTAATTTAGACTATCCGGAGTCATAAAATGCAATAAAAATTATTGGTTATGTGAATTGTAATTAACATTGGACTAATTTCATTTAGTTTAATGAAAATTGGAACGAGATTTAATATTCTGATGAAAATGATTGAGCATCTATTTGTTGGTCTAAATCCAATACTGATTGTTAAACATGAAGTCCAAAAATTTTTGGTGCTTGAAAATCATGTAAAATAATATTAATATAATAAAAATAGAGTGACTTCATGAAAATACTTCAATAAATTAATTAAAATTTTGAATCACAACAATAAGATCGTATTACCTATATGTGGATATATATATGGTTTTGATGCATCAATTACCACTTTCAACTCTGTTTGAAATCCGAATACATCTTTTATGTGCAATTTTTTTTCTCGATTCAATTCAAAAAGTTGATCAATACTGACTGAATAATAAATAAAATTACTTGCTTATTGGTCTGTGAGATACATAAATACAATTCCCACGAAAAGTGAACAAAAAAAAAACACTCTGAATGTTATAATTAGAGATTACGTTGTTGTTCGCTCGCACAATTTCATTTTGAACTTTCGACATATTATTTCAAGATGTTCTCATATTTTTAATGTAATTTACATATGTGCTTTACAAGTGTTAGAAGATGTGTTTTTGTTATTATTAATAATAAAAACTAATTCTTGGTGTACTTTTTATGAACAAACTCGACGTAATCGTAGGTCAAATTTGAAACATGTTAAGAAACTTTTGTATTAAGTCTATATTGTAGAGAAAATTTTGACACCAGAAGAGTGTAATCAACCATGTAAAAAATAGTACAAATTAATAATTAAATGTCGTGGCAAAAAATAATAAATAGAACTGGAATAGTGAACCAACCAGGAGAAATACCTATATGTATCAATGGACAAATAAAAAATCGTCCAAACATTTAATTTCGGAAGTTCAAAATGACCAGGTATTTTTTAATAAAGTTCCTAAACTGTTTCTATAACTAATTCACATTAAGCAAAATAGTGAGAATTGGTTAATAGTGCATGTTGTGTTTTTTTTTTGAGGGAGTCAAATTTTGGAGAAGATTTGTAAGGCAACGAGAGTTTGCAGAAAAAAGCAATGTTTAAAGAAACAGTAGTTTCTGAAAATATTCTAAAGTAATCTTTGTCATCTTGACCCAGATACTGTTCTAGATCATCTTTATCATCATAAGTTACTTTATTACAATTACCTATCTCATAACAATGGAATACCACAAACATAAATAATTAAATCCCAATCAATAGCTTCTTGAAATAAATAAACATCAACATATCCTTATTAATTATTATCGACAATAGTACGTATTTTTTATTTCTTATAATAAACTGATTTTAAGTTAAGCCATAAATGTCATAGAAGTAACAATGCAACATTAAAAATAGATTAAAATCTTCAGACAATGTGTAATGGTCATTTATAAGAAAGTAGTAGGGCATTATAATAATAATAATAATAATAATAGAATAATCATATAATGTCATGGAGACATGCTAACATCTTGATTTGATAAACTTATAACATGGAAGAATTGTTGAATAAAATTATTTAACAACATATATAGGGTATCCCATATATGTACGTAGTCCCATATCTCAACGTCAAGCCAAAACGTAGCAATGATGTGTTTTTTTTTGAATCTTTCAAATTGGATGTTTCGACAAAATTGATTAGATCATTTATACGTTTAGAAGTTTTTATAATTGATCACAAATGTCCTGAAAATATTTTGAAAAATTATCTCACGTTGTTTGGAAATTATGAGCTTTTAAGCACAACTAAGAACTATAGTAAAATTATTACTAATATTTTTACTAATTTTGTTCCTTGAAGCTTTCGAACTGTAACAGTGTATAACAATTCTAAGATCATAGTCAATAATTGGTCCAAGTTTCAAGAATTAAGGCTTTTTTTAACTATGAATTTAAATTTTTTGGCCGACTATACAAAAAATGTACTGAAGGGTGTTGGCAAATTTCATCAATATTTGGCATATGTATTCTGAATTGTTAAATGGTAAGATACTTGATACTTTTATTATAGTATTATAGTAGTGCAATCAAGAATTATCTTTTGACAAAATCTTAGACGAAAAGATGGATATCTGAAGGCTCCAGAAAATTTTTCAAATGATTATAAATTACGTTTCAAAGATATGATATCTTCTACATTAATTTTTCAGTAATATAAAATTAATCAATTTTCATGAGAAACACAATATTTATATTTATGAAAATCATTTTCATACAAGTGAAGTCTATGAATGTTGTAATATTCATTTAAGAGAAACTAGTTTTTCTTTTAATAAATAACTGTTATAAAGAATCATCAATGAACAAGTATGATTGGCATTTAAATCAATTATAGAACAGAATTTCCTTCTTTTATGACTTGTAAGAACATCGTCTTTTAGCTTTTCTCGAAATATCGATGTTACTTCAGCAAGACATATGAAGATTTAATATTTTTATTAAAAGTTGACCAATGATTGACCTATTTTTTCTATGTTGGATTTGAGTTTGTAAATCGAGTATTACAAAAATTATATATGTGCATTAAGAAATTTAAAATCTGACAAGCATTTTCCTTCTGATAATTGTAGTTTTTTTACCAATTTCACGACTTGTTAAACAATCGTTCTAAAAAACACCAAATTACACGCCAAATTAGAATAACTCGTCGACTACTTAACGACGTATTTAAAACATTGCATGAAAGAAAACAAAAGCATGAAACTTTCGGTCTCAATATAAAATTCGTTTTTTAATAAAAACACGTCAATGCATTTTATTTATTTCGTTTTTCTAAATGACAGTATGAAATATAATGTTCTCGTTCAATACTGAGAATTGCTTCCTGATTGTTTTTTGTAATTACGGCTGATTGATTTTCTCAGTGTGTTACGGGGTGTTACCTTTTATTGTACTTGCGACAAAGGTGATGGAGAAATTGTAATTGAAAACAGCTGTGGAAGTTATTTGAAAAATTATATTTTTAATTGCAATAAATATTTATTAACTATATATATATATATATATATATATAAATTTGCTTTCAGTAGATTTTTAATTACCAAACAGCATAATTTCTAATTGACAAAAATATACGAAGATATGTAAATAAATACTTAAGACGCCAAAACACATTTATAATTAATGTCATTCGTAATATGTCCACGATAGAAAGTAATGCAAATGATTTTTTTAATGTATTTACGAAGTTATATCACGTCTTCTCATCGAAATATATGGTGGTACTCAGGTGACTAATCCAGTCAAGAGTCAAGGACAGGTCATTCGTGGTGGCGAGTCGGTGCTTCCGCAGAGTAAGATGCGCAAAGTGAAATGTAGTTATTTAATTTGAAATTTTTGATACAGGTTTTTTGAATAATGCATTCATATACTCATATACTTTCCCTTACGTAGAAAGTTGAGAAAATAATTGATATTTTTGGATGCAGTTTTGATAAAATTTGGGATACAACATATTGAGTATGTTGTATCAATCAAATTCAAATTTTATCAATATACTCCAAATAATAGAAATGAGACTTGGGGATAATTGAGACATTTGTGATAATTGAGAATAATTGATAATTTATTATACACAAAAAATCTACGACCTTATGTATTTTGGAATATAATAGTATGTATCATTTTCAGCATTTGTGCTATATATGAAATTAATAAATTGAATTTTATGGTTATGATTTTTGAAAAAACACATATTGAGTGATTAAATTTGAATGAACGAATATTTCAGTATTTGGAGGATTTAGCAAAAGTACATTTATTAGATGCAAAATATCAATAATAAAAATTTGCACAAAATTATTACAACTAGATTATTATTAATATCAAGACGATTCTGGGACATAGAAACTTAAAAAATAATATCAACTGAGAATATAGAGCAAATTGAATATAAAATCAATTCTATTACACCATTTTATTGAATGATAATAAATCTTTTTATGATTACATTTGGATTTCATTATTTAAAATACGCAATTGTCCAATTAGGTGCCACAAAAATATTAAAACTATAATAATTAATAATACTATAAGATTGACTGAAACTGTAAACGTTATCGAAACTAACAATAATGAAATTTGTGAGAATAATGAAAACTATATAAATGACGGGAACTAAATGAATGGTGGAAAGTAAAGAATGAAGAAACTAAAAGAACGATGAAAACTATAAGAATAACGGAAACTGAAAGAACGACGAAAACTATAAGAATGACAGAAACTATAAGAATGGTGGAAAGTAAAGAATGACGGAAACTATAAGAATTGTGGAAAGTAAAGAATGACGGAAACTATAAGAATGGTGGGAAGTAAAGAATGACGGAAACTATAAGAATAGTGGAAAGTAAAGAATGACGGAAACTATAAGAATGGTGGAAAGTAAAGAATGGCGTGAACTATAAGAATGATTGAAACTAAAAGAATGATTGAAACTAAAACTAAAAGAATTTTGGATAATAGCTATAATAACTATAAAAAATATCAAAACTAAGATATATTAAGGCTGCGATATAATAATGTAAAATAAATATTTATGTGTCATAAATAAATTAAATCAAATAGTAATCAGTTAAAAATTATTAGTAAGAATATAAAAGAAATGAAAAATTGTGTTTTTCAAACTTAAAAATATCTTTACCAAATGATAGTATGATTTGAAAATTATTACGCACTATAAAGTATCACTATCAAACAAAGTGTCATGTTATTTTGCAACAATAAGTAGTTCATGACATATACATATTTGAATTATATTGCAACACTTTTGAAAAAAGTGCTGCAATTATTTTTTATTATATCCTATGTAATAATTTTCACTTCACACAAAACAAATTTATTTTACAAGTATGTTTGAAAAAATATTCAAAGAAAAGTTTTTATAAAGAACTAGCAAAGATAAATATCCTGGTTTGAAGAAGCTGTTACCACCAATTGCAGAAAACCTACAGCATAGTGCTGTGATACTCTTATCTAGATTCGTTCACAATATCATTGCAATAAAGAATAAATTATCTATCCATTCCCAAGGGTTGTTCGTCACTTCCAAAAAGTACCATCACTTTATCTGTCTCGGGATTGTTCCCGATCAGCTGGAAGATAGCCTCTCGGTATAAATACAAATTAGTCCCCGCTCTCGGACGCAGTAACGCACGCGGAGTGAACAAGTTTAGTAGTAAACGTGAAGTGGAAAATCTTATACCAAACAATATGAAGTGGACTAACTCGGTATGTAATATATGGAATATATATATCACAGGATAAATAAGAGATAACGAAAGGTTTTTCCGGACATCCATCCGCGTACTGAAAGAAAAATACCAATTTTGTAACAAAAATTCAGAATAGTCGGTTATTGTGTCAGTACTATATTTCATTAGTTTTATATGTTCATGAATATTTTGTGCATAGACATTGGTTTTATTAGTGTTTTCTACTTTATTAAATATATATTTATACTAAAAATGAGTCAAACAAACTAAAACCCTAAATATTTGTAAGTTCAACATTTTAAACCTGCCTTTGTTTTTGTTGTAATTATGGATGGATGCCCGAATAACATTTTGTTTATATATATATATATATATATATAAATATATATATATATAAATATATATACTAGATGACCCGACAGACGTTGTCCTGTACCATTTCTACAATTTAAGTTCCAATTTTTTTTAATATCTTAGCCTATACTTTTTAATATTCTATTTAATGCCCTTCCATTTATTGTCTTAGCATAAGATATATATGTATTGTAAACTGTAGTTTTTTTATCAGTATAAGAAATTCAGAAAGAATATACATAGTATCTACGTTAAAAGAACAAAATCACCTTTGTTATTAACTTCCCGTAGGGTAAGTTATTGTAATGGGCCGAAAATCGGAATTGAAAATTTTTACATTTCTCGACGTTTTGAAGGTTTCTGAACGTTTTGGCATACCTCAGAAAAAATGGATGTGTGTGTGTGTGTGTGTGTGTGTGTGTATGTATGTATGGATACAAATTTTCGTCCACGTTTTCGGGCGTACGGATCAACCGATTTGAATGGTTTAAAAAACATTCGATTCCTATTAATAAGGAGAAGAGCTGATTAGTTTTTGGCAAAGACAGGTCCAGCAGTTACGGAGATAAGGAGCAAAGAGTGCAGAAAATAGTTTTTGAGAGAACGGAGCATCCGATTTGAATTATCTAAAAAACATTCCATTAGTAATGATTGGGAGAAAGGGTTATTAGTTTTTCGCAAAGGCAGGCCCAGCCATTTCGGAGATACAGAGCTAAATGTACAAAAAATGGCAGTTTTTGAGAGAACTAAGCGTCCGATTCAATTGATTCAAAGAACTTTCTGCTTGTCTTAACAAAATAATTGATTTTGGAAAAAAAAATTTTGTACCATTTTTTTTTTTTTTTATTTTTTTTTTTTTTTTTTATTTTTTGTATATCGAAAATAATTCAGATTTTATTTTTAATTCTGACTATAGTTCTAATATACTTTAAACAAATAATTTCAACTCTGCAATTCAGTTTATATAATTCTTATAAATATTAGACAATGTTACAATATTAATTTTTAATAATCTATTTGAAAACATTCATTATTCCTCGAACATTTCGTTACGGTACGGGAAGTTCCAGCAATTTGCCTTAAGGCACGATGCCACCCACCCCACTAGTTTCCAACCAATATTATTGCTTCAGTAATTTATGTATTATATAATAGTCAGTAATTTTTATGATCGCGTACCCTTAATTAGTAGCTTTTTGGCAAATACAATTTCTAAATTACATTCCAAAAAAATTCTAAATCATCTTTTCAATAAGTAGAAATATTCTTTTGTATTTAAATAATTTAGTAAAGTAAAGCAAAATACAACATGCATAAGTTTACAAAAATAATGCATATGCAATTTTATCTTATATTGTTCTAATTTCTGGCACATCTCAGCTGGTTTTTGGCAATAATATTGTAGGTATTACATTTTTCTTATTTATAATCATGAATGTGAATATTATATATTAATATTGCCTAGGCTAGCCTAAATTAAATTCAAATTTCAAGTGAATCGACATTTTTGGCAGATGACAGTTCTCAAGTGTCGAAATGTTTTCAATGTCAAACAATGATATGCTGTATTTTGCAATTTTTTTCATTTATTTCTACAATATTACTATAGTTTTATAATTCATCACATCCTGAAAATTTCCCTCGACAAACTCTGAAAAGATTCATTAAAATCCGAATAATCGTTTAGGAGGAGTATCAATTTATACATTATTACAGAAGAATTTTATATATAAGATATATAAATTAAATATAAATTAGAACCCTGTTAGGACGATCATGCGTAATACTGTTTCTCCCATAATACGGGGGGGGCTTATCTTTAAGTATAGTATATAGTTTAGATTAGTTAGAAATTAAAAAATACATCTAACTGTTAACTTTTTGCTGTAAGGGTTTTCTTTCAAAAAAGCTCTGATAATAAGGGCGCAAGTGCAAATTATAAATCATAATTGTATTTACATAAAATTGTAAAAAAATAGCACAGGGTCCGCCATCAAACTTTTTTTTTTAATTTTGTTTTAATCTAGTGTTTTTTTAATTATTTTTTATTATTGACCTTAAGGATTGTACTATCGAATAAAAAATAAGTGAGAGAAAATATCTAATAGTTTTCTTATAACATTTAAAAAAATGTTTTTTTAGATGACCCTGTATAAAAACTATTTTTCAAAATTCATGGTTACTTTTGAATCTTTTTCTACAATTCTCTAATAAAAAAGTAAATGCAATTACAAACTTGGGAGTAAGACTGATCATTTAATATCAAGGATTTCTGCTGCTAATTTTATTAATTTACCAGAAATTTAAATGTTTGGAAAAAAGTATCAATGTATCTATGTACTTTGTATTTCACAATATTGCGTAAGTTTGTCTTTCTAGTACTAATATAATGTATGAATATTATATAGAACAGTAAGTCGATCGAGGTAATCGTGTCAAACACTTTCAACCATAAATATAAAACTTGCACCATGAAATATCATATTCAGATCAAATGCTTATTATAATGTACCGTGGAACGTGGAACTATGTTAATTTGCGGTTAGGCGTTTTGTCCTTTATGAACTTACACAATTTTAATAATGAAGAGTATAAAATTGTTAATAAATAATTGCTACATGAAGAAATGTCTTTAGGGACGATCTATTTAACTGCTGAACTTATTCAGGATAAAATAGTACTTCATGTTTATATATCACTATTATGATGCAAGCTATATATTTTGTAATTATTATATCTTAATTACATTTTTCTTACTAATTACTTATTATACATTATTACTTAAGTTCATATCTTAAGTGAATAAATTTGTCAAATTCTGTTCATATGCGCACTATACAATCTACGATCAACTAAATATTCTATGAAAAAAAAATACTACAGTCTTTTAATTCAACAAATAAAATACTAAATATGTAGAAGGACTTTAACTATAAGTAAACATATAAATATGTAATATATACAGAGTTATATATGCATAAGAGAATTTATTGCAAATAAATGTCTACAACTTCAAGCCATTTCAAAACATCTTCTAATTTAAATTAAAGCGTCATTAATCATATTATCAAAAAACTGTTTAAATTTAAGTATTCCATAGTTAATTAAAAATTCTTGAAAAAAATCTTTACCTTTGCTACTTTGTATTTCTCAATAATCTCAAATATTCGACAATCCGCAAGGTAACTATCGCGAAAGTTTCGTAACACTATGTAACATCAAACTCTCACCAATTAAGTGTGAACAAAAAGTAATTTCTTATTAGATTCCGAGTTACTTCGTGTAACGATTTTTTTGTTATAGACACGCAGAAACTATAAAATTGTTTAATGTATATAGTGTAACATTTCTGGTTGAAATAGTTTGGTTTTATAGACTGAGATGAGAAAAATTAGGTAATCGATTCCCAGGAGAAAAAAATTAGGAGATGAGTCTCAGAGGAAGTTGCATATGGTAATTCCTCGTCGTTCATTTAAACGTCAATAATAAAATTTTCTACGATTAATTACAAAAAACGGAAATTCGGTCTTTTACAAGTTCCAATTGTTACCCTTCGAACAGTTTTTGATTTTTCCAAATTAGGCCAAAAATTTTGGTGAACAAACCAAGAATTTTGGCAGACAAGAAAAATTACTTAAATCTGCTAATTATAAATGAACGATGCAGATTTTTAAGACAACATCGACAAAAGGTCAAATTTTGGCTCACACACACCTATACACTATTTTACCAAATTGGTGTCAAACGATTAAGTTCAACTTGGAAATTGGAACAAACAAAATTTTTCTTCTAAAAGTTTATAAATTAGTTAGAGCTTAGGGTATTTTTTTTTCTATATTACTTATTATTGCCAGTGTGACAAATCTAGGGAAGACTGGGTACGGTTGTGCCACTTTTTCTTGTAAGCCTATGTCCTAGCTTTTTTGGATAAGTATTTTAAATTTTGGATAATAGATAAAAATAAGTTTACTTCCTTAAATAGCACCTACTGTTTCAGTAAAACAAGTACTGATTTTAAAACTTATTGATATCTTGTCTTTAGATTTTCTTTTAAGTCTACCTCCTGTTTTTTTTTGGACAAATAAACTATTGAAGTTAGTTTCATAAAAATAGCTAATAAAGGGCACCAATTTTATTAAATATTTTTATGGAAACTTAATATATAAATACTTTTATTACTTCATTATAATATTCAATCAGCATTAATTATACAATAAATATCGTTAATGAAATCAAGAGCAATGAATTAGAAAAAAAACGTCTTTATGTAGTTGCAATAAATTAAGATTTATAAGTTAATAAATTGTGTCTTTATAAATGGCTTATTAATTGCAATATGTGCAATTTTGCATTTTTAGGATTGAACACATTAAGACACATAAAATATAATAACTACTTATATAGGAGTAAACAAATTATTTTCGAACGTAAAATATTGAAAGTAAATTTGCAGCAAGTCGGAATAGCCTTGAGTAATAAATATTCTTGTGTAGGCCTATAAAAATAACTGGTTTATATTACTGTATTTTTTTGGTTTTTGAATACTTATGAGGTAAATTTAAGGTCTGACTTTTCCTGCAATAATTTTGAAGGATTTCGTCTTTCATGATAAAACAAAGTATAAGGCAAATCATTCCAGTGGATAAAATTAGTCAAGTTGCATGATTTCATACCAGGATGCCCAATCTCTAATAGATTCAAATATCAAAAAAAAGTTGCCTTACTCGAACAATATTATATAAATCCCATTCTTGATCTACTTTGAGCCTAAAATTTCTACTACAATCATATTACTGCATAAAATGGATCATTTACAGAACTAATGATGATGCAAACCAAATGCAAGATTTGAAAGATACCTAGGTTATTAAAACCTAAACATATTTAATAACCTTTCACTTAATAAATATTCATCATATATAAAGTAGCCCTAAAAAATTAAGTAAATACCTATAGTAATAATTTATTCAAAGATTGTCTACAAACTTGTTTTTAACATTTACGATTTGAGAAATTGTTGAAACACCTTTCAGTCCACTTACTGAATTCGTTACATAAATTGAAGATTCTGCTTATATAAGTTGATTTATTTGATAAGAATAAAAAAACTGTTCTAACAATTCTAGCAAATACCTATACTAGTAATTTGCATCTACAAACTTGTTATTAACATATATCAGTATCTTCACATTTATGATTAGAGAAATGCATGGAACACCTTTCAGTCCACTTATATGAATCGAAGATGCTGCTTATATAATCTGATTTATTTATTAAAAATAAACTGCATCGTATTACACTAATAATAAAATGAAATAATATAAATTGATGCAGTATAAATGTCGATAAAACTGCAAATTGTAAATCTTCCTGGTTATGCAATTGTGAAACGTAATGATTGAGAATTTGTATTAGTAGGCCTGTGGTATAATTTTAGGTGCATGTGGTGAATATAGATATCCTAACAAGTATTTAATGGTTTTATTCATAAATTGGTATGAATTCAATACACTGGTAATAAATATTTTTATTATTTTATTAGTGCACAAAAGGAGGAATAGGATAAAAAACCAATAGGTGCTTTAAATTTATTCCACCTTCAATTGGGGAGATATTGTTAAGTCCTTTTCTTCAATTATTACCAGAGCAAGAAAATTTTTGAGTGAAATTTTGATATAACGTTTTGGAAGTAAATAAATATCACTGATGCTGAAGTGAAGTGAAATAGTAAAAGTATACGAAAATTTCTGAGAATTGTGTTATTAAATACGATAAATTTAACAACGTGTTAAATCACATTATACATAATGTGATAATTTATTACCAGTTAATCCCAAGTAGCAATTAATTGACTTACATATTATTTAAGCTATATAATAACGATAGAGAAATAATTTACTAAATGGTTCTTCCGTCATTTCTCTGGACAGGTATTTAATTACATGTCTCTCACTTTTGAACTGAATAAAAAAAGCAACTAGCATCTTAACGCAATTTAGATTATTATGGTTAATCTTAAAAGCAAAGAGGAATTTGAAATCATTATAAATTATCAGAATCGAACTAGAAATTAAATTAAATAAGTACAGAGTCTTATTTTTACATAGGCAGATATGATCCATCTCCTTAACAAGGTCGCCTCTTAGACAAGAACCCAATAGTTGGCCTTAATGAATTGATTACGAATATATATACTAAAAAGCTTACAAATGTTTTTATTCACTACTATATTTACAACTGTCCAATTCAGGACATTTAGTAAATTCTAAGTGGATTTTAGTAACTAGAAACTTACTGGAATCTAACTTGATCCCTCCATGATTATAACTAGAAGACATAGCGCGTAGGGCATTTTTTGGAACTTTAATTAATTTTTATAATTAAACCACGTCTCGTAGGCCTATATATTTTATGGGGTTCGGTTTGACTATCAACTCTATCTCCATGCGAAGTTTCATAAAAATCCCAGAAGAGTAAACCTGAGGGTTCCCCTTGTAAGGTATTACTAAACTTTCTAAAATCTTGCTAATGCCATCAATGCTAGTGTAAAGATTTTCGAATTTAAATATATTTCACACATATCAAGAAGTTCATGCAACTTGCCTCAATTTTAAAAAATGACACTTACACACAATGTTGTTTATTAAAATCCGCCTCTGTTTTAATTTACTGACCATCACATGATCTTCCGGAGATTTGCAGACTTGGCCTTTCTCTTCATCGAAAATTAACATGATGGTGTACTTAATGTTCTCGCGTTCGAGTTACTCTTATTGTTTTCAAATTTGATACTTTCGACGAAAACTAGTCTTTTTGCATTTCATCGTCATGCCAATTTTACCACCGTAACGAATTTAAGGTAAAACATGTAAATTTACCGTATAAATACTTAGATTTTTAGCTCATACATTTCACTTTATTTGTTAATTTGGAGAACTTCTCACATTTACCAAGATTCTTGGTATACAATATTATTTGCATATGCATCATCAGATCAATATTGGAAAGTACTTGCAGCCCATCCATTCAATAAACACTTTCATTATGGAAGTTCTCTTAGTTCTTTTATTAAATAAATCTTTAAAAAAATTAGTAAAATACATATTTTCTTCTCAAATGTTATGTGATATTTTGTAGTAAATCATTACAGATTCTTTTTTTGAGACGCTTTAGTGGTAAAGGCTTGAGCAGATCTAACGCTAATTCGTTTGGATGACGACTTAGACGACCTTTGTATCTGGAACAGTAAAGACTAATTTCTTCTTCTATAGTTCGAATTCTGAGATCTTGATGTATCAACCAATTGGGAACGTATTTTGGAACGTTCAAGATTTCTTTCAAAACTTTATTTGGAACCTTTGTAGAATAGTTATGTTCGATTTACTGGCCGCACCCCATAGTTGTAGGCCGTAGGACCATATTGGTTTAATAATTGTCTTGTATATTAGAAGTTTATTTTCTATTGTGACTTGTGATTTCCAGCCCATTAACCAATTAAGTTGCCTACGTGTTAATTCAAGCTGCTGGTGCTTTTTTAGAATATGTTCATGCCAGGTTAGTCTTCTATCCAAATGTATTCCCTGATATTTAACTACATTGGATATAGGAACCAAATCACCATTCAATCTAACAGGGGGGCATGAACCTTGCCGTAATGTAAAAGTAACGTGAACTGATTTAGAGTTTAACTTTTCTATATCATCTACATGTTTTTGTAGAATTTCCGAGGCAAGCAATTGGTTGTCATGTTGAGCTAGAATTCCCGTATCATCTGCAAAGGTAGCAATCATGGTTTCTGCATTTGTAGGTATATCAGCAGTATATATAATGTAAAGCGGCGGACCAAGAACACTACCTTGGGAAACTCCGGAATAAATACATATTTCACGTAATATTTGCATTCCATCGACTCTCGTAAGGATACGGTTTAAAAATCAGTTTCTTAAATGCAAATCAACAATATATAATAGATGTAAAGAAAAAGTTACTTTGCGGCTTTGTGAATTTGAATATACGATTAATAAAGAATGTTTTACACAAATATTCACATGCAAAGAAGCAATTTACGCGTAACGGAAATTATTAGATATGGAAATGGAAATAAATACGAGTATATAGTTCGTATATAGTTTACTTCCTATTGTTGATTTTTAAAATCAGTAAGCCTATCTAAAAATTGATGGATTAAATTCAAATACTTCTGTTTTTTATAGGTACATCTTAGAAAAAATGGATGTTAGGCCAACGAGTAGTGGTTTAATTATAAAAAATAATTTAAGTTTTGAAAAATAGTTACAAGTATGGCACTGTGTTTTAAATAAGAAATTACCAATATAAAATAATTTGTAAAACAATAATCATGTAAGTACAACAGTGACATGGTGATGATATGTATGTTAACAATGAGCTAAACAAAGAAAAAAATCTAAATTGTTTTAACAATGACAATGATTAAATATCAATTTTCGTACGATAATCATCATTCTATTCTGAATTTATTCTTGCACAACATGCCTTATCAAATATTTACATTGAAAATAATGCCATAATTACGAAATGCCTCCCACATTTCTTGAACTATTTCTTAGTCTTGAAGAGTAAGTTGTTCTTCGCCCTTGAAACTGATTCACAAAGAATTTCGTAGCATTGAACGATATATGACACAAATAGGCAATAAAAGTCTTGAAACGCGAGAAAATGAATCCATTGTGCAAAATTGCACAAGTCATTTTTTGCATATTCATAAGAATGAATAAGAACGTGAATGAACTTAAAACCACAAAAAAATTAAACGAAGTGATAAAACAGTGGCTGCAATATAATGCAAAATCCCTATCTACTCAAATATCTTAATTTTTATTAAAAAAAAATTAAAATAAAAAAGTAGACAAACTGTGCACAGGTGGTTCAAATATTTTACACTAAAAGTTTGCAGCAGATTTTTCCAAATAAGTTTTCCTTCCCTAAATTTGCTGATGCTACCTTGTACTAAGTATTTTTTACTTTTCAAGTCAATTCAGATCAAAGCAACAAAAATTAGTCATGCAAAATTTAATGTTTTCATTCTTATATCGAGAAGTACACCAAAACATTTTCTACATCTTGGACAAAATCTAATTCTCTCCAAATTTTTACTCCAATCAGACAAATAATGACTACTCTTATTTCTTCACAAGTAGTTTCATAACTGTTTCTTTAACAGTTGTACTTTTAATTGTAATTTTACCTTGTTAATACACCTTGAAATTATTACAAAATAGAGATCAAACGTGCACCATATATACATTACATATAATGTGTGAGATTTTACGAAATTGGCTTCGAATTTACAATGTGATTTTTTCGTCTGCCGCTTTATATTCATATAATGAATTTAATTAAGACATAGAATTACTATAATTGAAGTGTTGAAATAATATAATAATTTATTAGTTGTTTCCTAATTGTATAATTTTATGGACGATATATTTGGCAATCGATAATCGAGCCTAAAATTAAATTTGAAGAAGTATTCGGCTCAGAAAATTATAATGAATTATAAGAATTTTTGAGCATTTTTTTTAGATGTTATTGTTGATAAACTGTTGTTAGCTTGAACGTTACTCGGTTTTCGAAAGCTATGACTGAAATAAATTAATCAACAATAAATCAGTACTCATTTTGCTCTATCTGTATATTTGATCCAAATGTTGACCCCTCATGGGCTGAGAACGTAAACTAGCACAAACTAGTCCTGGATTTGATTCCAACCTCGGCCTGCTCGATATCAAGCAGTATTTCAAATATCTAATTGAGGTTATGTATCTCACCTAAAACAAGTATGGGCTATCACATGATGTAGTAAAATTGTGTCTGATAGTCTATACCCATTGGAAATTTAGAAAATGAAAATAAAAAAAAACATTTTATTAGCAACACTCCTAGATAAAAATTCGTAAAACTCAACCCCGTGCTTTTTGGCTATGATTTGTTAAATTAGTATGGCAGGTCCATAGACCATGGTAAGTAACTGTAAACGTACAAACAAATACATAACTCAAGATAACCTCAAAAAGAAAGTAACGACGACTTTTACGACTAAGATAAATAACGATTGCATATAAATACGTATACATCTTCGTAATAAACGTACAAATTATTTCCGACGACATATTTCAGTTTACGATGTTGTCCGTTTCCGAACTGCTGCCCCTATGATAAGAAGAAATACATAAGAATCTTCTTGGAAAGGAAAGTGGTCAGACGTGTTGTATTCAGTTCCATCACCTACCAAGATGATACTAAGGCGAAAGCATACGGTTGCTTTATTTTCACCTTTGCACAGAGAAAGATCATTATTGGCGATCCCATATTTATACAACTGGATTACGTCAAAATTCTCGGAAGCGACAGACTTAATAAATATTTAGTTATCGATCATTGGCCAAAAATTAAACTACAAACATATACCACTTGTACCACAACGATCTTAGATTATTATATTTACTACTTCAAAATTATAAACTAGTGATAAACTATTGAGAAATTCGTGATTTATACAACTGGATCACCTCAGAAATATCGTAAAAAATGTGAAAATTTAGGTTTCTTAGGTTTATTGCTAAAAGTATCAGGAAAATTAGAGCAAGCATAACAAATACTACTACTTATTTTTCAAAGTATCAAAATTATGAAACCCTTGAGTAATAATAATGATCAAATTTGGTCAAAACTAGAAAAACTAAGTCAAAGTTCTCATAAGAGTGTTGTGACCAGAAATTTGAATAATCAGGGTTGCCACAATTTATATGACATATATTGCTCTACACACGATACTCATAATTTTAAAAACTTGAAAGATTATTATTTCCAAAATTATAAAGGATTAAATACAGTCCCGAAATTGATGACAAACATTACTAAAGTTCTTTATCGATGAAAGCCTTCTATAAGAGGAGAAGACCTGAAGACATTACTTATTGTTGTTTTTTTTTTTATTTTTAATGTAAATTGCTTAACTACTTATATAAGATCGTTTCCTACAATTTTGCAATTAGCTAAGACAAAAGGTCATAAAACATCAAAGCATATGAGTTAACTTTTTTTTATCTTAGTTTTATTTGATAGTTGTAAGAAAGCTCGTTAAGCTCACTCGAGAATAGATCTATTAATATGATTTATTATGATCTTAGTTGCTTACTAACAGCGTAGTTAATATTTGTGTTAATTACAATTTTACTGCTATACATAATTGACTATATAATCGGATACCTATTAATAATATTACGCCTGTCTAATCGAACAATGAGCTTTTTAGGCTAAGCAAGTAGAAAAATGCATTTTACCAAATTTCTATTATTTTGTGCATAGCATTTATAAAAGTCTTTAGATTGGCACCTATAAAAATTATTTTTAGCATTTTTTATTTATGGAGAAAAGTAAAAAGTATCTTTATCAGTGCAATAATCATCTCAATGCATAAAGAAATTTTAATTTATTAAAAGTTGTCACAAAGAAAGTTATTCCGTTCCGAACGACAAAATGGTGAACCGACCGCATTGAAAAACGTGTTTGACTTTATTTTACATCACAAGATTGATTGATTGATGATTATAGTGAAAATGAATCACTTAGTTGTT